>NC_081415.1:632846040-633126040 GCF_030272615.1 Cryptomeria japonica | reverse complement strand
TTTTAACTCTCAGTCTATCTTGTAGACTCCACCATTTAGGGTTTCTATCTTTAGAGTTAGATTTCTTTATAAGGATGCCATATCCTTCATTGTAATTAAGAAATTTCAAAGCAATACATTCAATTATTGTTAATTGTCTTCAATTATTTCTATTGTTCAATTCTCTCTTTATGTATGACAGATATTCTTTTAGTAGATAACTGGGCTTGTACGATTCACATTTCACAAATTCTAACATGGTTATCAAGTTTCAATGACAAGTGACTAGGGTAGTGACAATTGTAAAACCAAGTGGGAAGCAAAAGTATATACATAACAATATATAGACATTGTGGAACCGAAAGTAGAATGGTTCTTATCAGAAGGATAAAAATCAACTTATAGTGCAGAAAAAAATGAAATGATGCAATATTTTACATAAAAAAGGATTGTTTTGGTTATATTTAAATTTCATGTATATTATGTAGGCTCAATGCTTTGTTAATTGGTGAAACTCACTACTTAAATGCATGCCTTGCACTTGTTAGGGAACCATGTCACATTTAGGTATTGTCATATACATGGAGGTTCAAAAGGCCTGCTCAAATGTTCGGCCTTGATTTTTTTTGTAAATTTGTTTTGAGATCTAATTAGATGAAGATGCAGAAAGGGTTTGTGTTTCAGTATTCATTCACTATTTTTGTTGCAAACATAGGAAATGTTACATTGAAAAGAGTAGAACGTTACATTGCATTTAAACCACTAATATCATGACTATAAAAACAACAAGCACCCAACAACAAATTGAAATTAGATTTCTACTATTATTTTCAGACTTGCAAGTAGTCTCTAAAGATGAATTTAGAATGCTCATAAATTATTTAGCACTAAAAATGGTGCTAGGATAGGACAAGCATGATTTTCTTAGCAATTTTCTTAAGCCTCCAATCTTCACTAATTTTCTCTAGCATGCACTAAACTTCAATCTATAATAATGGACGCCAATAATAGAAGGTAAAACCCTCTAAAAAATAGATTTAAACTCCTCATAAACCTAAGTGCCAATATGAAGTTGTATGACCCTCCTAATAAGGTTGATATGCCTATTGGCATTCTACACTCTTATGAGAATAGTTGATGTTGTTATTGATGGCAACCAACTGGCAACTCACTGGCAATTGGTTTCTACATGCCTGGCATCACAAACTTCATACAACGGCAGACACCGGCATTCATATTACACCGACAACAAAGCATACCGGCACTCCAGCCGACATGCGATGAAATTTTGTTTATTGTAATATAATGATCTTTTGTAAGCCGGCATGGTATATTGTAATAGACTCATATATGTCTGAGATCTTATAGGTAATTTTGATAGAGAGGAGATGAGATGAGTAGAGATGTGAGTAGAAGATATTATGGTAGAAAATAATTGTTTAGTGGCAGCGAAGGTTTTTGGATAAGGTATCTATCTGAGCTTAAACCGATACTAAACCTAGCATTAGAGATGTTGTTTTGAGTAGTACATTGTATTGGATTTATTAATCCATTTTGTAGTCAGTGTCACTTTTCATTGAGCAATGAACTCTAGGCTGTTGGTCTCCCTGCATGTGCAGGCCCCTTATTGTAAGTAGTTTTTATTCATTGGCTAGTGAGTAAATATTGTGGGTTACAAATCCCACCGAGGTTTTTCCCACACCGAGTTTCCTCATTAAATATCTTGTGTTATGGTGTGTTTCTATGTTGTCTCTATTATTTTTGTTTACTGCAATAATTCTTATTTACCGGTACACTGTTTTGGGCTACAAAGTTATAAATAAGTTTAAATATTCTGCTAACCGGTTAGACACTGATTCACCCCCCCTCTCTGTGTCTTTGGGACTATCATTGAATCTAACAATTGGTATCAGAGCTTGGTCCTATATTTGTAAAAGCCTAACAGCTTGAGGGAGATTCTGACACTGGTACAAATGGAGAACTTAAGAAAATAGTTGGAAGGAGCTCTTGAAGATTTTGATGCAGAAAAATTGAAGAATATCAAACTTGAAGATGATCTGAGGACTGCTAAGGAATTCATTAAAGGACTTCAAGAAAATCTGGTTATAGCACAAAATAAGAGAAAGGAACTTCATGAGAAGATGTAGAATGATGATGATGAAAAGAAAAATCTTAGAGATATTGCGAATAAGTTGAGACAAGAAAACAGTAATATGAAGAATGAAATGCAAGATATGACTATGAGGTTATGTAAGGATATTGAAGATAGGAAGAAGAATGAAGAAGACTTGACTAGGAGACTTAATGATGCTGGAAATGAAAATCTGAGACTTGGTCATGAAAATCATATGTTAAAGACAGATCTGATTCACATGCAACATGATAAAGATGAACTTGTGAGACAAGTTGGAATTATGGAAAATGAGTTGGTTACTGCAAATAAACACAAAGACAAATTCAAGAAATGTTCAAAAGAACTTGATGACATGCTTAAAAGACAAAACCTGATGGAGATACAAATGGAATTGGATTTGACCATGGAGAAAGTTTGGATACTACAAACAATCAAGATCAGAACAAACCGGTAAGACAACCTAATGCTTATAAATTTAATGGGAAATGTTTTAATTGCAACAAGTATGGTCACAGAGCATATCAATGTAGTTTTAGAAATAATCAGAATATAAACTCACCCACCAGTCAATGTTCCAAATGCAACAAAGTTGGTCATAATTCAGAAAATTGCAGAATGAATGTGATATGCTATGTTTGTGGAAGATTTGGGCATTTATCTAATCAATGTAGATCACAAACTGGTCAAGGATATGGAAAGGCTATTCAGAGGAATAATGTAACTTGTTATGCATGCAACAAGATTGGACATATTGCAAAATTTTGTAGAAGCAAGAATACACCAGTGAACAATAAAGGATCTAATTTGAAGGGCAAAGAAAAGGTAGACGAAGTAAAGCAAGAATTTTCAAAACAATGGATTAAGAAGAGTGATCAGAAAATTGATGAAACTATCTTTGCATCGGTAGAAAAGAGTAATCCTCCACTGGTAGGAGACTCTTCATCTAACTGAGGAATAATCCTTAGGGGGTATTGAAGCAAGTTGAAAATCATGCATTCTACCCTTGGTTGATGGTGAGAAGATACATTTCTTCTTTACCGGAAAATGTGTTAAGTTTTCACTTAACTGGCGAGCATTTAATGTGATTTTAAAGAACCTTTTTGGTATAAAGCACCAAAAAACCCTCATTTGGAACTCACCAAGAATTCAAACATCAAAGAGCATGAAACTAAGCAAGAGCATTCTAAGGCGAAGCTGCGAAGTGATTTTCAGGCATTCAGAAATTCGGTTAAGAGGTATTTATCTTTGAAATGGCTTCCTCATTTTTCTTCCTGATTTTATTTCGAATTCTACCATTGTGGAAAATGTCAAACGCCCTAGACCCATGTTTAAGATTATCCCCGAGATTGCAAAATAGGATGATTCTATCGGAGCTTTTTCAAAAATTCCGAAGGGTGTAGCATTTGCTAAAGACCCTAGAATCTACATACATTGCAACATAGAAAACCTAGGGACTGAGGATTTGAAGAAAATATTTAATGAGGTTATTACTGATGGAAATGGTGTGATTAAGCCTGAACATAAGATTGTGGAAGACTTAGGTTTTCTAGAGATTCTGAACATTCCCAAATTTCCAATGGAAGTTGTAAGACTTCTATTGAGCAAAGTCCATGGAGAATTCATGTGGTTAGAGTCAGTTTGCAAAATAACCAGGGAAGCATTTAAGGTAGTTACTAGTTTACCTTCAACAGGTAGTAGACCTGATAAAACCAAGAAAATACCTAACAAGGGAGTTATGGATTTAACCAGGGCCACATATGATAGCAGGTCACTTAGAGTGAATGATGTTAAGGATATAAATGTGAGATATGTGAGTATGGTACTAGGATACAAAGCAACTCATGAAAATAGACCGAATTTTGTTTCTAGCCTTTGTATTCATAGTGCACATAAGATGGTGAACAATAATGCTAAGATTGATGTGTGTGAATGGCTTAAAGATGAATTAATTGACAATTTGAAGAAGATTAAGGGAGACAAGAAAGGTACTTTCCATTTTGGAAACCTATTGGTATGCTTGATGCTATACTTTACCAAAGAGATACCTGACATAGGTCACAAGGATTTTGGTTATGACATCCCAGTAGGAAGACATATACAAGAAGCTTTCACCGATATGGGCACTGACAGTGTTAAGAGAATCAAAGACTACTTCAAAACATTTCAAACTAAGATGAGAGCAAGAGAGAGACTACCACATAGCATAATTGATAAGTATGATAAGGAAATCTATTTTGTCATTAAGAGAGATGAAACATGGATGGAAGCAGTAAGCCCTAGAACTATTTGGGTTACTGAGATGGGATATGAGGTAGACCTATCTGTTCTGGAAACATATGCTAAAGCTCTACTTGATGCACCAAGGGAGCCATCTAAGAAATTCTTTGTAAATGTAGAAACTATTGAGAGTAATATATCTATGCGGAAGAGGACAAAAAGAAGAGAAAATTTTATCAGAGATGCTTCCAAGAAGGTCAAATAAATCAAAGAAAAGGTCATGAATATTAGTGGTATATCAGCAAGTGAGCTTGAAGGACTGCAACCTGAAGCACATGTTTCACTGGTTGTAACATCCTCCGATACTGACAGTGGTAAGGTTGTTGAGTTTAAAAGAGTGGAAAGGAAAAGGAAAACCTCACTGATACCTTCTCCTCCTCTGAAGAAAA
This sequence comes from Cryptomeria japonica, assembly GCF_030272615.1. NCBI lineage: Eukaryota > Viridiplantae > Streptophyta > Pinopsida > Cupressales > Cupressaceae > Cryptomeria > Cryptomeria japonica. The sequence continues at coordinate 633,121,261 of NC_081415.1, read as the reverse complement.
CCAGAACACTAAGTAAGAAGCAGCAGGCAGTTAGGGAACCAAAGAAGAAACTTACACCTAAGAAGAAACAGACATTGGTTACCCCCACTTTGAATGATCTACTGAATAAGATAATAGAGGAAGGTAATCTGTCTAATGTAAATAAATGGTATAATTCTTCCAATGATTTTGACAAAAACACCATTGAAGAAAGCATTATTTTGCAATTAGATATTTACAAGAAAGTTTTGATAGAAGTGATTGATGAGTTACCCAATGATTTATACATGAGATTGGAAGCTAAAAGGCCATCTATAAAGGAACTGGACAAAAAGTTGAAAGTTGAAGCATTCTTGGCTGTACATCCAAGAAATTCTAAGGAAGAGATAGATGAGCTTATTTCTGAAGCTAACCGGTGAATATTTGTTAGTGGACACTGGTAAGTGAGCCTGATGGCTGGAAGGGTTAAAAAAATTGCAGATGAGACTGCAGATAAATGGGATATATTCTTTGTAGAGAAGGAAAAGCAAGAGGAAAGAAGTAGACCAAAAATGGAAAAGACATTCAAGGTATATCAAAAGGACAAAGGAAAAGGTAAAGTAGGTGGTGTACCCTCTATAAAGATAACAAATAACATCCCTCAACCAACCCAAGACACCCCTCCATTAGCACCTTCATCACCAGTTCATACAGCTAATCCACCGGATATAGCTACTAAAGGTATAACACATTATGATACTAACCCAGAATCTGAGATAATTTTTACAATGAATGTAGATACTCAGGATATAAACATTATTATGGACAAAGAAACTTCAGAGGTTAAGGCAGATAGTGTTGAGGACAACAAGATTTATAGAAACTGGCACAAATTGTTGACTCTCAGGAAACTAAGATACCAGCTCAAACAGAGCAACCACAGAATGAGAAACAAATAGAGGACAAGACAACTTGCACAGAGCCACTAGAATCTGAGAAACCAACAGTGGTACAGAAAGAGAAATAATCTGAGGCAGAAGTTCATGTTGAATCTGTGACACCGATAGTTGCAGAGAAGCTTAATCAGACCGAAAAACCATTAAAGGTAGAGGTATAGACACAGACAGATCCACTGGAAGAAAATATAAGTAAAGTGGATGCATCTGATGGAAGTAAAGAGGATATAGTCAAGGTGATTGGTCAAACATCTGTTGAGAAGAAACCTACAGCAGAACCAAGCACATCTATAGGTGAATTCAGACCCACTAATATTACAGAGGTACTTTTGGATTCAATTAAAAGGATTACTAATTGCAATTCCTTAGCATTTAAGGCAATTGATAACACATTACCCATTCTGAAGATGATTGCACCTAATTGTAAGATAGATCACATTAATGATTCTTTAGGGAAATTGGACACATTGTCCAAATTCATTGCTAATAATGTAATAACTATAGATAAGGTGAATGAGGATACCATAAAGGAGAGAGTTGACAAAGAGAAAAACACATTCCTTGAAAACACCATAAAGAAATGTACTGATCATTTGGATACACTTTTATCAGTACTCAATTCTACAGTTTTGGAGTATAAGGATTTATATAAGGAAGCATGTAAACCTCACTGTTTAACAGAGGACATTTATGAGGAGATCAAACATACACAAAAATAAATTGATGACATTGCGGATAATATAATAGGTTCATCTGGCCTTATATCAGTTTTTGAGCAGGAAATGGCAGTTTTTTAGGAGAAGTTGGAAAAAGTTGAGAAATAGAAGGCAAGAATAAGGTCTAATGCCCGGGAACTAAAGGATAAACTTGGTCTGAGGTTGGATAGTCTTATTACTCAAAGAGTTGAAATATCTAAGGTAACAGTTCAAGGCGAGTGATCACCGGAGCAGTAAATGCACTATCTCACCGGTATGATCCAATAGACAGAGGCAACTCTAACTAATAGCAACAAGTTTATGCAGAGTTTGAATATGATTTTGGCAAACATCTTTCAGATTGTAACCAACCGATTGCACACTTTGAGGTAGCATTTTTGTACTTTTTTGTTTATTTATGACATCATTTGTCATTGATGTCAAAGGGGGAGTAGTGGTGAGAAAAATGCATGTACAGAGGAGATCACTTGCTCAGGGGGAGCACATCTTTTTGGATTTCAATTTTGGATAACAATTTTGATTTTTCTCATGAGTGTTGTCATCAATGCCAAAGGGGAAGATTGTTGGCATTCTACACTCTTATGAGAATAGTTGATGTTGTCATTGATGGCAACCAATTGGCAACTCACTAACAATTGGTTTCTACATGCCCAACATCACAAACTTCATACACTGGCAAACACCGGCACCTGCAGGCACTTACACCGGCATTCAGATTACATTAGCAACAAAGCATACTAACACTCCATCCGACATGGGATGAACTTTTGTTTATTGTAATATAATTATCTTTTGTAAGCCAACATGTCATATTGTAATAGACTCATATATGTATAAGATCTTATAGGTCATTTTGATAGAGAGGAGATGAGATGAGTAGAGATGTTAGTAGAAGATATGTATGGTAGAAAATAATTGTTTAGTGGCAACAAAGGTTTTTGGATAAGGTATCTATCTGAGCTTAAACTGGTACTGAACCTGGCATTAGAGATGTTGTTTTGAGCAGTACATTGTATTGGATTTATTAATCCATTTTGTAGTCAGTGTGAATCATTCATTGAGCAGTGAGCTCTAGATTGTTGGCCTCCCTACATGTGCAGGCCCCTTATTGTAAGTAGTATTTATTCATTGGCCAATGAGTAAATATTATGGGTCACAAATCCCACCAAGTTTTTTCCCACACTAGGTTTCCTCGTTAAATATCTTGTGTTATGGTGTGTTTCTATGTTGTCTCTATTATTTTTATTTACTGCAATAATTCTTATTTACCGGTACACTATTTTGGGTTGCAAAGTTATAAATAAGTTTAAATATTCTGCTAACCGGTTAGACACTGATCCACTCCCCTCTCTCAGTGTCTTTGGGACTGTCATTGAATCTAACAATGTCAATGAAATTGAATGCTTCACCAAAATCACTAAATGGGTAGTCAAAAAGGGGTGCCTAATTATGAGGAATACAAAGAATGAAAACCAAAAAATATTTCTATCACTTCAACTAAGTTATGAGTAGAACTATGGTTTCCAAAATCTATGAAAATGAATACCAACTTACTAAAAAAACATCAAATCACTACGAAACTCAAACAATGCTCTAAGAAAGCTCAACATACCGAAAAATCAATACCTATATCAAAATAATTCATAAATCCTTATCATTTTCAAACCCAAAACTCCAACACAAGCCAAAATCACTATAAATTGAAGCTAAGCACACCAACTAGCTAGTGTGGATGTTTCACCATCGACACTAGCAATGAAAAGAGAGTTTTTGTCCTCAACTAGGAAAAGAACTCTCAGAGTTCATTCTGGTAGCATATCCTTAAGTTGTTAAATTCAATATATGCAAATGACAACTCAAACTCAAATATATAAGAAGAGGGAAGAATTAGGGCAACACAATTTGAATTTGAATCCATTTCTCTCTCATTTCACTTTTGAAATAACATAAAATTTACCCCTTATAGTTTGATCCCTCTTGAGATCACAAAAATTAACTTTTAAAACACTTTATCTTGGAGTAATTTAGATATTTATCTAATTATTTATTAATGAGGTCCTTTATTACTTTTTCAAATAATGTTTACTTTTCTGTACTTTAGCTTGCATATGCACGTTGTACTCATATGACTGCTAAAGTGGGGGCTAAATGTAACGTCATAAATTGTATGCACTTGCTAAAGCAGTACAATTTAACACCTAGTTTAGCACCCGCCTTGGCGCAGTTGCATTTTGCATTTCATTTCCCCTTTAGCACTTAATTAATCAAATTAATTAGGTCTAAAGGTTTTATTTCATCATCTTCCACATCATAAAGTTGGGCCCTTTCATTAAAGCATGCCCCTTTCATTTTATTCCTCCAATACATCACTTAATCAAAAACCCTAATTAGGCCCTATTCTGAGCTTGGGGGCTTGATTTCGGGGGTCAAAACATCTCGAAATCACCTGTAACTTCGGGATTCTCTCTAAAATCATCATATCTGACGGCCTGAAAATTTGGTGAAAAGTTGTCGGGACCGTGGTGCCCAAAGTGCACACGGTCCCGGACATTTTTCCTGAAATTTTAGGAGCACGATCCAATCATAAAATAAAGCTTAACCCCAAGAAATTGGCGGGATATCCAATCTCTAGGTCGGCCAAAAGTTGGAATTAAGACCTAGGGTTTCATACATAAGAGCTCTCTTTCTTCATTTGAAGGGATCCGAATTTTGTTTTCAGGAACCTCATATGCAGTGAAAGAACAGATCTTTGAAGACTTCAACCACTCTCAACATTCATTCTCCAAGCATTCATCAAATCCATTCATTCACTTAGGGCTTTGAAGGCATTGAAGAGCAATAAGGGATCACCAACTGAAGATTGGCTTGTACTAATCCCTTGGGGTTGGGTATGATTTCATGTTGTTTTCATGTCTTTACATAAGCCTCATTATATCACTTACATTCATGCTTTAGATCACTTGGCATCTTGATTTGGAGCATTTACATTGTCATTTACAAGCAATTAGGGTTTACTTTCTAGGTTGCTCTAGTTTGCTTACTTGCATTTTAGATCTTGCACACACACAAGGTCTGCACACACATTACTTTTACAATACAACTTGGCTATTCGTGGAGGTGGAAATCACCGAAGTGGGGGTTTGACTAAGGTAAAACCCTATATAGCCGCCCAAACACCTTTTTCAGATATAAGTGCAGATTTCAGGATTCAGACGACGCCGCAAGTTACAGATCTGAAAGAAGCAGACGGAGACGGAACCACACACCAAGTTTCAGAGCAGAAGACCAGGACAGGGGCGTGGGGCGCCTTGGTCCTTCCAGGACAGGGGCGCTAGGCGCCCTCGTCCCTGGGACAGGGGCGCTGGGCGCCCTGGTCCTCCTAACAGACAGCAATTTTTAGCAGTTCGGACAGTTTTCCAGAGTGCAAAACAGCAGTTTCAGGTGCAGAATCAGGACAGTGGCGCCCGCGCCCCCGTCCCGAACATTTCCACTCAAATTTTGACTCCGGGTACGCATTTGCATTCTTGTCTTATCTTTGTATTTATAGCTTTCCATTTTTTAAGTTCAATTCTGCAATCTTGTTATTAGTTCATACTTGCATTTTAGGGTTAGGAATTGAACTTGCATAATCTTACCTTTCAATTACAACAAAGCAATAGAAACCCTAATAGGTAGCCTGTGGCTCTCTCTTTCACCAAAAAGAAGTAGCCAATTGTGCGATACCTCTAGGCTCTTTCGTATTCCGTAATGTGTGACAAAAGGTAGGATTAGGACATGTTAGCCTAGTCTCGCTTTTTCCCCCACACATTTTGGTGAACCTGACGTGAATCGAATTATTTCTTTCTTTTGCATTGCATTTGTTAGATCTAGATCTAGATTTAGTGTGTTTCATTTAAGTTTCATTTCATAAAAAGAAAAAGAAAAAAAAAGAAAAAGAAAGGAGTGTGTTTCTTTGTTTCTTTGCATTGTGTGTCTAAGTTTTATGCAACTTTTATTTCGAAATGTTAGATTTCTATTTGCAAGATATTCATGTTTATGATGATGTATGCAATTATGTTGATTATGAGTATAGCCAAGATGAATTAGATGAAGCTTTAGATGAGTTTTTGAACCCTAAAGATGCTAAACCTTTATTTTACCAAAAACTCATAAACCTTGTTACTATGCCATTTCGTTGTGATGAGAAAGATAAGTTGAATGATTCCTCTCAAGGGTACATTCCTATCAACTCTTCCACTGAATCTAGTAACATGGTTGTTTTCAATAATCTCCTCTATGAGGAGATGTCTCCTTTTGAGTCAAAAGATAAACCTTTTAATAGATATGATCATGCTTTGTTGGATGATGCTCTTGATGACTTTGTGGCTTTATCGAAATCTCTAAACAAGAACAAAACTTCTAAATTAGTTAACATGATAAACCTGAATGAGCATAATAAGCCTCTCTTTGAAGTCCAAGGTGCTTATCCTTCTCCCACCTTTCAAGTTCCTAAATCACCTCTCCTTACTGTCCAAGGAGGGTATGATCATGATTCCTTTCATACTCCGAATAAACCTATCATCACTGTGCAAGGAAGAAAACCTATAAGTCCTTATAATTATGCCAAGCAATTAACTAGAGAGAGTTATCATGTGGTTGCCCATACTTATCATACTAGAAATAATAGGCAACCTAATCCTCCTCCGATTATTCTAGCTCCTCTTCCTAATCCTCAACCAACTCTTCCGCAAGCTCCACGTATTTCACAAGTTCTTGGCAAGGAATATGATCTCATAGAACAACTTAAGGCTACCCCTGCTAAGATATCCCTTTGGGATTTGATTCAAACTTCTTCTGCTCATCACGGAATGTTACAAGATGCTTTGAAAGATTTGAATGTTCCTCCACCGAATACATCTAGTAATATAGTGTCTTTGGTTAACTCTGTGATGAATCCTAAAGCTCATATTGTGTTTACTCAAGATGAGTTGCCCACTAGTGAAATTCAACATCAATATGATCCTTTGATGATTGTGGTTATCATAAATGATACTGCTATAAGATGAACACTAGTAGATAATGGCTCTGGTCTTAATGTGTGTAGCATTAATCTTTTGCATAAGATGAATGTGGATACATCTCTAATTGAGCCTGACTCTCATCCTATTCGAGGCTTTGATAATGTGGCTAAAACTTCATTAGGTATTATCACCTTACCCGTCACAGTGGGGCCTGTTACTTTGCCTACTCCTATCCATGTTATGTCAAGAAATCTAACATACAACTTGCTATTAGGGAGACCTTGGATTCACAGTATGCAAGCTGTCCCCTCTACATTGCATAGACAAGTTAAATTTATTTATAACAATAAGACATATACCTCGATAGGTGATACTAATTTCCAAGCTTGTTTACAAACATCTACTTCCAAAGGGGGTTCTTCTAAGCTGTCCTCGTCTAGTGATGACTCTTTAAACAAGATACCTATCGGTGAATCCTCGCTCTCTGATGATAAAAATTCTTTGGATGAGTCTGGAGCTCTTGAAGAAGACTCTTCTCGATTTGAAACTACACATAAGAAGGATTTTGATCCTGAGAAGATTCTCGCAGACGACGATTGGGGATCTCTTGATTTTAATCCCACCTTTGTAGGTGAATATAAGGTTCCTTCTAGAGAGCTTAAAGTTGAAAAGAAGGAAGAAGCTAAAAATCAATCAACGCTACCTGAACCTATGAGTAATAACTTCGTGGCCGCTTCTCAAACTTCTTCTCCTTGCACTTCCAATTCTGAAGGGTTTGATTCTTTGTCTTATGAAAAACCACCTTCTCTTTCTGAAATGGCTGATCGTTATGGTCATGGTTTTCGCATTTTTGCTAAGCATGGGTATCATGGAAATGGTTGTGGCGCTCATGAACAAGGGATAAAGGTTCCTCTAGAGAATAATCTTCACAATTATGCCTTTGGACTTGGTTATAATCCCTGCAAGCGCACTAAAGCTTCTAGAAGACCATGTATTAGTGTTAATACTATTTCTACATCTCTATCAATGCAACACCCCGAGTATATTGATGAGGATCCTTCGTGTGCCTGTGCTTTGGATGTTTTTCCTACTGATGATTCTTTAGCTGAGTTTTTAGGAGCATATGATACTCTTCCTCGTTATCATCACAATAGGGGACTCCCTTATTGTTTGAACACTGAAGCCTATTTTGGAAAAGAGATTGATAATGATGAGATTGTGAAAGAATTCCCTCAGTTAAAGGATACTCCTCAACAAAGTAATCTTCTCATAAGTGACACCACTGATGTTAAGATGGATCCTTGCAATGAAGAAAAAGTTATTAAAATTGGAAAATGTCTGGACGAAGAGGAACAAAAACAATATGATGATTTATTGCGTGAATTCCCTGAGATCTTTGCTTGGACATATTCTGACATGCCTGGTATAGATCCTAAGATTGTCACTCATAATATTGTCTTAGTTCCTGATGCTAAGCTCGTGAAACAAAAGATTCAAAAAATGAATCCTGAGGTGGCTCTGCTTGTTAAGGCTGAGATTGAAAAATTATTGGAGGCTGGATTTATCCGCCCTATTGATTATTCCCCATGGATTTCAAATATTGTCGTTGTGGCTAAACCAGATAATAAAATAAGAATGTGTACCAATTTTTGAGATTTAAATAAAGCTTCTTTAAAAGATGATTTCCCTCTTCCAAACATTGACATGATAGTTGATTCTACGGCAGGACATGCCTTGTTATCCCTCATGGATGGTTTTTCAGGATACAATCAAATTTTCATTAACCCTCAAGATCAATTCAAAACTGCTTTCACCACTCCTTGGGGTACGTTTTGTTGGATAATGATGCCTTTCGGACTTAAAAACGCCGGCGCAACTTATCAACGAGCGATGACCCTTATCTTTCACGATTACATGCATAAGATTTTAGAAGATTATGTTGATGATGTTTTAGCCAAATCCATTCTCCGCATAGATCACATTAAGATCCTTCGTCAAATCTTTGAAAGGATTCGTAAATATCACATGCGCTTGAATCCCCGAAAATGTGTTTTTGGTGTGGATAGTGGAAAACTATTAGGATTCATAGTTTCGCATCGTGGGATTGAGGTGGATACTAAGAAAATAGATGCTATTGTCAACATGCCACCTCCTAGAAATGTGTCTCAACTCAAAAGCTTACAAGGAAAGATTCAAGCTATTCGTAGGTTTGTATCTCAACTTGCGGATCGTACTTTTCCTTTTACTCAACTTCTCAAAAAGAATATCACTTTTAAATGGAATGAAGACTGTCAACAAGCATTTGAATATTTAAAAGTGTATTTGGCTAATCCTCCTATCCTTCGACCGACCGAACCTTCTAAACCCTTCCTTCTTTATACAACTGCTTCCTCTCATGCTCTTGCAGCATTATTGGCAAAACATGATAAAGATGGTAAGGAGTGCCCGGTTTATTATATAAGTCGTACCTTACTCGATTATGAGACCCGATATTCTGCGATAGAAAGACAATGCTTGGCCTTGGTGTTTGCGACTCAGAAATTGAGACATTATCTTTTAAATTCAGAAGTCCACGTCATGGTAAAGTTTGATCCGTTGAAGCATCTTTTCTCTAAAACTGATTTATCAGGACGCCTAGCTAAGTGGGTTATGATGTTAACTGAATTTGACCTTAAATTTGTTTCACAAAGAGCAATTAAAGGGCAAGCATTGACCGATCACTTAGTTGAGGCCCCTTCACCTTTCTCCTTCCCTAACCCTAAGTCTTTTCCTGATGACTTCATCCTTTGTACAGAGAAAGATGAAACTTGGGAGTTATACTTTGATGGCTCTAAGTGTCGTATGGGATCGGGGGCAGGTGTTGTTCTGATTTCTCCTACAAAGAAGTCCATTCCCTTATCTTACCGTCTCAATTTCCTATGTACCAACAACATTGCTGAGTATGAGGCTCTTATAGCAGGAATAAAGGCAGCCTTGGCTTTGAATATAAAACACATACATATTTTTGGAGATTCTCAACTGATTATAAGACAAGTAACAGGACTGTATCAAGCAAAACAAGACAAATTATCGCAATATAAAGACCTTGCTATCTCTTTGTTACAAAAATTTGATTCTTACACCATAGAACCTGTTCCTCGAAAAGATAATCGACATGTGGATGCAATGGCATGTGTGGCTTCTCTTGTATCTTTAGAGGACCCTGTGGTTAATCTTAAATTTGTTATTCACAACCTTATTTCTCCAGCTATTGTAGATGATTCCAGCCTGGTGACATGTTGTGACTTTATAGACTCAGATGAATGGTACTCGCATATCGTAAGATACTTGACTGATGGTACCTTTCCTGATTCCGCCAATAGGAACACCAGGGCTAGAGTTCGCAAGTTGTCTGCTAGATATATCATTCTTTCTAATGTTCTTTACCGAAGGCATTATAACGGTCTTCTCCTTCGTTGTCTTAACAAATCAGAAATCCCTATTGCTCTTGAAGAGGCGCATTCAGGTGCCTGTGGGGGGCATTTTGGAGGCAAATCCTTGGTTCAAAGATTGCTCCATATGGGATATTATTGGCAAACTATGCAGCAGGATTCTTTTTCATTTGTTAAGAAATGTCATCAATGTCAACAACACAATAATTTGATTCATGCTCCTACCCAAGAACTCCGTTCTCAGGTAGCCTCTTGGCCTTTCTCTGCATGGGGGTTGGATCTCATCGGTAAAATCTCTCCTCCTTCATCTCAAGGACATACTTTCATTATAACCACAACAGATTACTTTACAAAGTGGGTAGAAGCTGTTCCTCTTCGCTCTACTACTGCTGAAGTGATTTGTCGATTTCTTCTAGAAAACATTATTTCTCGATTCGGGATACCTTCCACTATAATCTCTGATAATGGGACATCTTTTAAGAACAAGGATGTGAAGAAATTTCTCAAGAAGTATCATATCAAACATCGATTTTCTACACCATACTATCCTCAATCAAATGGTCAAGCCCGAATCATCCAATAAAATAATTGAACAAATTCTTCACAAAACCATGAATAAGCATGGTAAGGATTGGAGTACTCAGCTAATCTATGCTCTTTGGGCCTACCGAACGAGTGTACGAATTGCTACAGGAACTACCCCTTATAATCTTGTTTATGGTGTTGATGCTATTATGCCTTTAGAATTAGAGATTCCATCACTTAGAGTTTCTCTCAAAGGTATAGTAGATGATGACTCTTATAGAGAAAAAAGGCTTCAACAGCTTGAGATGCTTGATGAACAACGTATAAATGCTCTTGAGCATATTCAAGCATATCACAAAACTCTACAACGAAGCTATAATGATAAGGTTATTCAACGTTCCTTCTCAGTAGGTGACTTAGTCCTCTATGAGATTCAGTGCAATGTGAATGCCTTACCTGAAGAAAAGTGAAAATTTAGTCCTAATTGGCTTGGACCGTATATCGTTATTGAAGATTATGGATCAGGTGCTTACAAAATAGCAGATGTAGACGGTACATCTCTTAAAGACCCTATAAACGCTATGCACTTGCGTAGATACTATGCTTAATTCCTCATTCCTTATCATTCATCTATTTCCTTTCTCACTTCTTCAAAATTGGATAATATGTTAGCATATCTTTGTTAGAGCAAATAGAATTAAATGATGTTTTGTTTAATCTATATTGCTTCATTCCTGACAAGCGTGTTCCTTTACTTTATGGTTTGTCTTGAATTCATTTATGTAAATTGCAAAAGATTTACATTTTTCATTATGTAGACATATTATACAATGTTTTTATGTGTTAAGTTGAATCATGTCATGTTGTGTTTAAATTCAAATTAAATCACATTAGCTATATGATTCGTAGGCTTAATACATACTTTCTTCCTTATCATCAATGTAGTACTTGATCAAATATTTTAATTAAGTCACACATGTATCAATTTAATCATGGAGCATTGAGAAATCAATCACATGGAAATTAGATTCAGAACATACATATACATCTACCAAATGTATTAATTTTAATCAAAATACACATTGTTTTAGACATTAAAGATAACACGTTTGAGACAAAAAAGCATGTATATATATATATGTGTGTGTGTGTGTGTGTGTGTGTGTGTGTGTGTGTGTGTGTGTGTTTGTGTGTGTGTGTGTGTGGATCAATATACAAAGGTAGATCCCTATACACCCAAAATGTGACCTACCCTACATCATAAAATCATCTCCTATCCCTAGGGCTGGTAGCTGGAGAGTGACGACTAGATGCTCCCTCCTGATCCGGCCGTGCAGGTGGACCCATAGGGGTATACCGTGATATAGATCGTGAATGGCTCCGAGAGGAACTCCTACGATCCCTATCCATAAGGATCACGTGATACGAGGTAGCCTCAGCCTAAGCGGCTGCTAGATCACGTTGTGCCCACTGAAGGTCCTCTGATAGAGTCTTCTCTCTCTCCCTCCATATCTCTACCTGTACTCAAAATGGGGAAAACAAATCATCATGCCGACCCGCGTTCCCTTGAGGTCTATAAGCAACCTGGGAGGAACTAGGGATCTGCGCTGTCGTGGAGATATCTGTCACTGCTTGCTGGATCAAGGAGCGCCACTCCTGCACATTAGCTGTAGCAGTAGAACAAATTTTGTGTTAGTACCATTTTATATCATCAAAACATTAATCAATCAATATAAACCTACTATACCTAGTTCTCCCTCACGCCAGTAGGGATCGTGATATGGAAGCATCTGTGACTGGGAACTACTAGGCTCCCCACGCTTGAACGATCTGTGCGCGATAGGTACAGGTCTCCGTATCGCCTCGTGTTCCCCCTTCTGGGGAATAACAGGAGGATCTAAGGCTATGGTATCATCTCCTGAATGGTGAGGAGCTGCATCTGACTCCTCCTTGTCATCTCTATCCTCCTCCTCATCTGCATCCTCATTCTCCTCATCATCATCTCTCTCCTCCTCCTCGTCATCCTCGTCCTCCTCCTCCTCGGCACTAGGCTGATCTCCTATAGGCGGATCAGGACCTCCTGTCTCCTCATGACCCTCTCCCTCCTCTGGCTCCTCTGATCTGGATCCCTGATCCTCATCTTGATCTCCATGCCTCCATGGACCTGGATGGCTTGTCGAGTGATTTGGTGGAAAGATAGGCCCTGGGTATGATCTCATAAACCATGAGAGATTCCTACGCTATGCCCTGGGGTCTGCAGCATAATCAGTGACCACATCCTAGTCGGACCCCTCTATATCTGTGATCTCGATATCATCTATCATCGGTCTCGCTACTGCTCTGGGTCTGGGAAGGACTCGTGAGTGTCGAGTGTAGATGGGCACATCGGCTGGAACACACTGCTAGACCAAACTGCCTCCGTACTCGGTCAAAGTAGAATGGGACTATGATGTGTGGATATCGCCCTCTCAGTAGGCGGTTCCTCTGTAAGCATGCTAACTGTCTCTCCATCCCATCCCATCTGTGCATCGTAGATATGGTCTCCACACAGTCACCTCAGCTGTCAATCTATCAAATGTCACTCTCCAATACAATAGATCTCCAAATATCCACTTGCTAGTAAGTGGATAAGCAAATACCCTAGGTCGCTCGCTAGCCGCACTCATCAGATAGCCGACAGGCCTGGTGCATGTAAAGTGCTCAAATATCCACACCTGCAGAAGTGTGCTGCAACCCTATCCAAAAACATACTCCTCGAGGTCGTGATAGAGATGTGCAAGCATACTCCGACCCTAGGCGTATACTCTCCTATGTCTCTCCATCACCCTAATGCACCATGTGAGACCCCCATGCATGTGCGTACCTCGCCCATTAGGGCAAACAGCTAGTGCAATGATGGCTATCATAAGACGTCTCATGAGGGGCACCTCTCCTGTAGGATGTAAGAGCCAGCTGACCATGATACGACCTCTCATCTCACTTGGCATGACTCTCCCTATGCAATATACCTGCTCCCTCTGATGATCCTCTACTGATCGATCAGTCGCATATGTCACGGTAGCTTCCTTGATCGGTAGGCGAAGAATGCGGTACACATCCTCAAGTGTCATGTCATCTCCCCTACTGGAAGCTGGAACGTGCATGTGTCAGGATCCCATCGCTCCATGAGTTCCATCAGCATCGCGGGATGAAATCGAATGGCCGGCATAAGAATCATAGACCACAAACCTACTATTGACAATGTGTCTCTCTCTGCCTGAGTCAGTCGAGGAATCTGATCTCGCAAATTGTGAAGAATTTTCCCCACTGTGTGCTCTCTCATGTACGGGAGACCCTGCATCACAAAAACATAACTATAATCAGTACTCAATCATCAAAAAGCATTCATGCAAACTGTCGAACATCGTATGCTAACCCTGACATCTCTTGCCAAGTCCTGATTGGGACCATGGCGCCCTGTCAGGGACCATGGCGCCCTGAGGGGACCATGGCACCCCACAGGGACCATGGCACCCTGGGTGGGACCCAGGGTTAGGTTCCAGGGCCCGCAAATGATCACAGAAAGTCAAATGCAGAAAATCAAAAGTCAACGTTCAGTCAACTCACCTCATCCAGTGGCTCATCGTCGATCACGGCCTGTCGCATGATCTCAATCCTCGTGGGACGCTCTGGTCATCGTGAAGGCATGATGATGGCTATGTGGGCTTCGTTGCAATGAACAGTACTCAGAATCAACAAAGTGACAAATGTAAATGTCACTTTCAAGGTATATACTTTCATTCCTTTACCTTTACTTTCAAAAACCCTAATTTTCCTCTTTCACTCATTGCATCATAACTTGAGTTTGGGAGATGCGATTTTCAAACCGTTTGTTGCGTAGGAATCGTATTTTCATTCCCCTACTCTCGGGATGTTCCAAAAAGTGCTCTAATGAAGCCTTTTCAGTGAACATCCCTCATCAATACTCTCTTACACAATTTGTCGTCAGTAAACATGTTACCCTGTTTCACCTCCCTAATAAGCAAGTCAAAATAGGGGGGGGCATATAGCTACTCACAAATTTCATCACTTTCCTTAGTAAGCATTAGGTGATTTTGTGATCTAACATGTGTTTTGTAGGGTGCGGTTCCTAACTGTGTACTGCAAATACCGCTGGGGGCTTCGTCCGACAACTTATGGATATATCCTTTTTCAAATAATGTTTACTTTAATGTACTTTAGCTTGCATATGCACGTTGTACTCATATGACCGCTAAAGTGGGGGCTAAATGTAACATCATAAATTGTACGCACTTGCTAAAGCAGTACAATTTAACACCTAGTTTAGCACCCACCTTGGCGCAGTTGCATTTTGCATTTCATTTCCCCTTTAGCACTTAATTAATCAAATTAATTAGGTCTAAAGGTTTTATTTCATCATCTTCCACATCATAAAGTCGGGCCCTTTCATTAAAGCGTGCCCCTTTCATTTTATTCCTCCAATACATCACTTAATCAAAAACCCTAATTAGGCCCAATTCTAAGCTTGGGGGCTTGATTTCGGGGGTCAAAACATCTCGAAATCACCTGTAACTTTGGGATTCTCTCTAAAATCATCATATCTGACGGCCCTGAAAATTTGGTGAAAAGTTGTCGGGACCGTGGTGCCCGGAGTGCACACGGTCCTGGACATTTTTCTCAAAATTTTAGGAGCACGATCCAATCATAAAATAAAGCTTAACCCCAAGAAATTGGCGGGATATCCAATCTCTAGGTCAGCCAAAAGTTGGAATTAAGACCTAGGGTTTCATACATAAGAGCTCTCTTTCTTCATTTGAAGGGATCCGAATTTTGTTTTCAGGAACCTCATATGCAGTGAAAGAACAGATCTTTGAAGACTTCAACCACTCTCAACATTCATTCTCCAAGCATTCATCAAATCCATTCATTCACTTAGGGCTTTGAAGGCATTGAAGAGCAATAAGGGATCACCGACTGAAGATTGGCTTGTACTACTCCCTTGGGGTTGGGTATGATTTCATGTTGTTTTCATGTCTTTACATAAGCCTCATTATATCACTTACATTCATGCTTTAGATCACTTGGCATCTTGATTTGGAGCATTTACATTGTCATTTACAAGCAATTAGGGTTTACTTTCTAGGTTGCTCTAGTTTGATAACTTGCATTTTAGATCTTGCACACACACAAGGTCTGCACACACATTAATTTTACAATACAACTTGGCTATTCATGGAGGTGGAAATCATCGAAGCGGGGGTTTGACTAAGGCAAAACCCTATATAGCCGCCCAAACACCTTTTTCAGATATAAGTGCAGATTTCGGGATTCAGACGACGCCGCAAGTTACAGATCCGAAAGAAGCAGACGGAGACGGAACCACACACCAAGTTTCGGAGCTGAAAGACTAGGACAGGGGCGTGGGGTGCCCTGGTCCTGCCAGGACTGGTCCCTGGGATAGGGGTGCTGGGCGCCCTGGTCCTCCTGACAGACAGCAATTTTTAGCAGTTCGGACAGTTTTCCAGAGTGCAAAACAGCAGTTTCAGGTGCAGTTTCAGGTGCAGTTTCAGGACAGTGGCGCCCGCGCCCTCGTCCTGAACATTTCCACTCAGATTTTAACTCTGGGTACGCATTTGCATTCTTGTCTTATCTTTGTTTTTACAGCTTTCCATTGTTTAAGTTCAATTTTGCAATCTTGTTATTAGTTCATACTTGCATTTTAGGGTTAGGAATTGAACTTGCATAATCTTACCTTTCAATTACAACAAAGGAATAGAAACCCTAATAGGTAGCTCGTGGCTCTCTCTTTCACCAAAAAGAAGTAGCCAATTGTGCGATGCCTCTAGGCTCTTTTGTATTCCGTAATGTGTGACAAAAGGTAGGATTAGGACATGTTAGCCTAGTCTCGCTTTTTCCCCCACACACTTCCTTTCTTCAATATTTCATTCGCAATGTAACAATCACTAACTCCTGCCTCATAGCTTTCAAGGCATATAAAAACTACAACTTCTAGACACCAGCAACCATACCATGGTTGTTGGTGTTCCAGTTACAACTAATTGAGCATCTTTATATTCCATTTATCAACATTGACACCAAAATAGACCCTACAAGAAAAAATAATTGAGGAAATACAAAACGGTCACCATGGACCTTTATTCAAACCAAAATAAATCAAAACCCCTAAAACTCCTAATTCACACTTAGACCAAAACAAAATGTCAAGTTGGTGCTCCTACACCATACACCCAAAGAGAAAAATATTTCATCCTCCTGATGAAATGAGGTCTTCAACTTTGACTCCGTGTTGGTTAATTTCTACTTCAGACATCGAGGTTGCATCCTCATTTGGTAAACCAAGCCATTTGACCAAGTACTCATCATACTTCTTCCTTGTTTTCTTCACCACTTTGGAATCTAGGATAGCTTTAAGCTGCATGGGTTGATTAGGTGGAAGATATTTAATCCAATCCACATCAACATCCTCAAGTTTGCCTTCTTCCTAATGTGCGACAATAGATCCCCTAGAACGGTATAAATCAGCCACATTGAAGATTGGTGAGATGGCAACTCTTTGTGGGAGTTCAATCTCATATACATTGTGACCGAACTTGTGTACTATTCTTCAAGGACCATTTTTTTTCATCATCAACTTGTTGTATTTGCCTTTGGGAAACCTCTCCATTCTGAGATAAGAAAACACCATATCCCTAACCTTATATTGGACGTCTTTCTTTCTCAAATCTGCACTCTCTTTATACTTTCCCACACTCTTCTTCAAAGTATCTCTGACCTACTCATGGATATCTTTCATGGTTACAATAAAATCTTCAACATGTGCACTTCTTTTTTTCAATCCACTTATGTCTCTCATCTCATAGACTCCTCTTGGATGCATTCCATAAACAACCTCAAATGGACTTTTACCAATACTTATGGTTGACTGAGTCATTATAGGCATATTCATCCTATGACAAGATCAAATCCCAAGCTTCCTTATGTTCCTTTGTCAAACATCTCAATAAATTTCCCAAAGATCTATTCACAACCTCAGTTTTCCCATCTGTTTGAGGATGGTAGGTAGAATTGAAAGTTAA
The DNA here is from genome assembly GCF_030272615.1 of Cryptomeria japonica. Classification (NCBI taxonomy): domain Eukaryota; kingdom Viridiplantae; phylum Streptophyta; class Pinopsida; order Cupressales; family Cupressaceae; genus Cryptomeria; species Cryptomeria japonica. The sequence goes on along the minus strand of NC_081415.1, from coordinate 633,103,578 downwards.
ATTAGTCCCTAGACTCCTCCACAAGGTTCTCCAAAAATGGCTCATGAAATTGGGATCTCTATTTGATACTATAGACAATGGAAAACCATGAATTATTACTATCTCTCTAAATAATAAATATATAATATGAGAAGTATTATTATTTGTCTTACATGCAATGAAATGTGCCATCTTACTAAATCTATCCTCTACTACATAAACACTATCAAACTCTCTTGAAGTCCTTGGTAGTCCCAACACAAAATCCATACTTATTGACTCTCATGGTCTACTTGGTATGGGTAAAGGTTGATATAAACCATCATTAGATATTGAGCCCTTAGCCCGTTGACATATCATATAACTATCAACAAAAATTTTCACATCCAAGTGCATCTTTGGCCAATAATCAAACCTCTTGACCTGTTCCAAAATTTTATCACAACCAAAATGTCCCCCTAAAGTGCCACAATGTTTTTCCTTTACCAAATTCTCCCTTACTGAGCATTTAGGCACACACAACTAGACCCCCTTGAAGATTAAACCATCTTGTATCATAAAATCCTCATAGTCCTTATGAAATGAACCTTGAAATATATGGCATACTTTAAAATCATCACTGAAATTTGCATCAATAGCATACATACCTATAAAACTATATATTCCCACACTTTGGAGTTGCACTTCTTGTACTCGTCCTACTCTTCTACTCAATGCATAAACTACTTTGTTGGCTTGACCTTTCTTATGTTTGATGGTGAATGTATAAGCCTAGAGATATTCTACCCATTTTATGTGTTTATGACTTAGTTTCTCTTTGTTGTTAAGAAAATGCAAAGCATGATTATCAATGAATACTACAAACTCCTTAGGTAGAAGGTAATGTCTCCATTTTTTAAGTTCTTGGACCATGGCATAAAACTCCAAATCATATGATGAATATTTCTTTTTGGATTCATTTAGTTTTTCACTAAAGAAAGCAATTGTGTTTCCTTCCTGACTTAATACTACCCCTATTGCAAACCCACTAGCATCACACTCAATAGTAAATACTTTACCAAAATCAGGAAGTGTAAGGATTGGCTGTTGTGATACCTTTTTCTTCAAGAATTAAAAACTCTGATCTTCTTCCTTTGTCCATTGAAACCTGATCTTTTTCTCCCCCTTAATGGTGTCAATCATTGGTGCTACAATATGACTGAAATTTTTGATAAATTTCCTATAAAAACTTGCCAAACCATGGAAACCCCTAACTTCTCCAACTATCCTAGGTGTAGGCCAACTACTTATCGCTCCCACTTTGGTGGGATCCATCTTCAAAGTTCCTTGGGAGATCACAAATCCTAAATAGACAAGTTCCTCTTTCATCCACACACACTTCTTGAGGTTGATCTTTATTCTTTCCTCGTTCAATCTCCTTAACACCCTGTCCAAGTGTTCCAAATGTTTTTCTTTTGTTTTGTTGTAAACTAAGATGTCATCCAGGTATACTACTACAAAAATTTTGATAAAATCCCTTAAGACCTTATTCATGAGTCTCAGGAACATACTAGGAGCATTAGATAACCCAAAGGGCATCACTAACCATTCATAGAGGCCTTCATTGGTTTTAAATGTTGTTTTCCACTCATCACCTTCTCTAACCCTTATCTAATGATAACCACTCCTTAAATATATCTTTGAAAAGTACCTTGCACCTGCTAGGCTATCCATGAGGTGTTCTATCTGAGGTATAGGAAATATGTACCTAATTGTGATTTTGTTTATATCCCTAGAGCCCATGCAAAGTCTCCACTTCCCATCCTTTTTGGGTGCCAAAATAGTGGGCACAACACATGGACTTAGGCTCTTTCTTACTAAACCTTTATCCAGCAACTCTTGAACCTGATTTTTGATCTCCTCATTTTGTTGAGGTGTCATCTTATGTGTTGCCTTATTGGGCAGACTTGTACCAAGTATTAAGTCAATGTGATGACTTACATCTCAGACTGGAGGCAAAGCATTTGGCAACTCCTCCACTACTATATTCTCATACTTGTTAAGTAGACCCTGCACTTCACTTGGGACTTCTTCTTTGTCACTGGTTGCAGTATTGCAAATTGGATTAGCTACAATGGTATATCCACATCCTTCGTCCTCAAGGTCCTTCAAAAACTCCTTCTCCTTCACCACCATGACACTAGGTCCTTCATGAGCTACACCCATATCTTCTTGCAATGGTCCAAGGGTATAAAACACTCCATCCTTCTCAATAACATAAATTTTTTTATGCCCATCATGTTGGGCTCTCCTATCAAATTGCCAAGGCCTTCCAAGAAGAAGGTGGCATACATTCATTGGAACAATATCACATAGAACTTTATCCTTGTAAGGACCCATATTAAACTCTACCAATGCCTTCTCATTCACATGTACTTGTTGTCCCTTATTAAACCATGATATCTTATAAGGGTTTTGATGAGGGATTCTATTTAGCTTAAGTGTTTCTACCATTTCTAAAGACACTATATTATCTATTGAACCTGAATCAACTATAACTTTGCATACCTTGCCTTGGGATTTACAAGTTGTTCAGAACAAAACTTTCCTTTGAGGAGGCTCCTTGTTGATTGGTACTTTTATTAGAGTCCTTTTAATCATTGGAGATTATCCTATCTCCAGAATGACATGAACAGAAGGAGAGTTCACACTCCCTTCATCCTCCTCCTGCACTAGTTGGTTCCTCTTATCTCCATTATAAGAACTTATACCTGCTTTATCAGGACACTTCCACGTTGGATTCCCAATTTGGTTGCAGTTATAGCACTTTCCTAAGAAAGTATTAGAACCCCTTCCTGGTCCATTGAATCTTCCTTTGCCTCTCAGTCTCCTACCTCTAAAACTTCCTCTTGAATCACCATTAGACTCTAGGTTTGTATTCTGCTCACCTGGGTCCTTTTGTAGTCCTCTTCCACTATGATTTCCTCTGCCTCTAAAATTTCTTCCCCTACATCTTCCTTGATGTTCTTGCTTTCTCTTAATCTTTTCTTCAGCCTTACAAGTGAGTTGATAGCATTCTTCCATAGTCCTTGGGGTGGCCAAGCTCAGTTCATCATGTATGTTGAATCTCAGCCCATTGAGATATCTTGAAATCTTCTCCACCTCATCTTCATGGTGTCTGGATCTCAAAGTCAGTTTGTGGAATTCTTCAATATAGGACATAACATCCATATCCTCCTACTTTAGATTTTGAGGTTTCCTAAATGTATGCACAACATAATCAATTGGTATGAACTGGGCCTTGAGTTTTGAGACCATTATGTCACATGACATTATCTTTGCTTTACCTTCTTTCACCCTCTCTTCTTGAACAAAATTCCACCAAGTGAGTTTGGACCTTTTAGCTTTGTTTTGGCATACCTTACCTTCTTGTTATCCTCTACCTCCTCAAATTCAAAGTAATTATCAAGTACATATATCCATGCTAGGAGCTCTTCACTATCTCTTTTTCCTCCATACATGGGCACTTCAACCTTCACAATGGAAACACTATCCCCTTTTACAACCTTGAGCATCCTTATCATTCTCAACTCTTTAGGGTCAGTTGGTGGCTCTAGCACCTACTAACTCACAACTGGAGGATTGTTACCATCACCCCATTTCTCCTCCTCATCACTTTGTTCAACACTTACAATTCCTCTTCTTTGATTCTTTTCCAAAGTTGTTAACCGGGCCAAGGTTTCTTCTTGAGATTCTTTGAAAAGTCTTTCCTTCAAGAGTAGTTGATCTTTCAACTCCTGAATCTCCCTAACTATAGAATAACCTTTTGGAGGCATATTGGTCTTCAACATACTAACACCTAGTTTCATTCACTTCTCTCTTTCAATCTATAGCCATGCTCTAATATCACTTGATGCAACAAAGGGTGGAAAACTATCTTCCTCTCACCATTCACCTATCCTTCTCACTAGGTCTTATGACTTAATAGTTAGCAGTAAATTTCTTAACCTATCACATGAAGATGATAGGCCTATTTTTGAAGGAAGACAACATCCTCTCCATCCCCTGCTACAGAACTTAATACAACCAATGAAATAACCCTAACATGACCCATTCCACCTGGTGTTATCTTACAGTATGGTGGAATGGTGGTTGATCACATCTTGAACTCTCAACCTCTTAAACTGCTTTAGTTTGAACTCTTCTTGTCACAATAATGACAACATCTACTAACTTCCTTACCCCCCGAGACCCCTACAGATTCAGATGGACATTAATCCATAACATGATTAACTATTCTGAAATTCAAATTTGTAACAGACTATACAGGTCGTGCAAGCCAAAGAAAGGAATATAAGGAATGATTTAAAGAACAAAAAATGAATCATTTTTATTCTTCCTTCCCTCAATCTTTCATTCACAATGTAACAATCATTAACTTCTGCCCCATAGCTTTCGAGGCATATAAAAACTACAACTACTAGACACCAACAATCATACCATGATTGTTGGTGTTCCAATTACAATCGATTAAGCATCTTTATATTCCATTTATCAACATTGACACCAAAACAAACCCTACAAGAAAACATAATTGAGGAAATACAAAATGGTGACCATGGACCTTTATTCAAACCAAAATAAATCAAAACCCCTAAAACTCATAAGTCACACTTAGACCAAAACAAAATGTCAAGTTAGTGCTCCTACACTAGTATCAAATAAATCTTTTTAATTTCTAAAATCCCTCCTACCTTGGTGTCATTTTATGAAGTCCTACTTGCTTTTTAGAAGATCTTTAACTGGCCTGCTTCCCTAAATGTATGATATGGGAACACTTTATGAACACATTGCTCCTCCACTTAAGTTATAAAGTGACTTTATATAGTGAAAATAAAGGAAATATTATTATATCAACCTTAGAACTCACCAAGGCACTGAAATTGGAAAACATTTTGCTCTAAAATAAGAAGAGATAAAATCCAAGACCAAGTGCTAAAAAAAACACTTACTAAAAACGGTCATATGCTAAAATAGAAACTCTACTAAAATACATTGAAAACACCTACTAGATCTCTCCACAAGACACTGAGTCCCCAAGCCACATCCACTTAGCCTATAGAAATTGAAGAATGGGCTAATGCAAATATCAAACTAACTAGGTGAAAGAAGGGGACATTACAATCCTCCCTCTCAAGAAATCACAAACGTGGATGTTGTAAAATATTCTCTCTCTCCCATGTAGCATACTCCCCTAGAAAGCTCTTCCACTCCACCAAGTACTCATGATAACCCTCTTATGTAGTGTATTCTCCCTAAAGTCAATCACTACTTCTAGAATCAATATCAACTTGCCTTCCTAATCCAATGGAGGCAACTTTGTAGAAGGAATCACATTAAACCCAAGTGCCTTTTTTTAAGTTGAGATGTGGAAGACAATATGAACCTTGCTACTCTTAAGTAGCTCAAGCTCCTAAGCCACCTCTCGAATCCTCTTGGTGACTTTGAATGACCCATAGAAGTGAGGCTTAAGCTTCTCTAATTCACTCCTATTGAGAGCGGAGTGCATGCAATATTGTAATCTCAAATAAACCATTTTTCCAACCTCAAATATATCCTCAATATGATGTTGATCAATGTACAACTTCAACTAATTTTGAGCATGCTATATGTTATCCCTTAAATACGTCACTATGTCCTAAGTCTATTGAAGACAATCTCTAGTTATAGGTAGTCTAAAATCTCCAAAAAGTAAATCAATGAAGTCAAGAGCTTCATAACCATACAAAGCCATGTAGGTAGACATCCTAATAGTCATGTGAAATGTGGTGTTGTAGAAAAAATCTCCCAAATGCAACCACTTAACCTTGCCTTCTATGATGTTGAAACATAATTGTGTAGGTAACCTTACACCCATTTTTTAACAATCTTTGGTTGTCCATCAGTCTGGGAGTGGTAACTAGTTCTACAAATCAACTCTATACAACATAGATTGAACAACTCTTGCCAAAAACAAAAATAACAAACTTATTGTTCTTAGGTGTCCCATGGAGTCTAAACACCTTTCTAAAGAATGGATCTACCACTAGCACTATTGTGTGCCCTGTTGAAATGGCAAAAAAATAGTAAACTTGATCAATCTATACACTAAGACATAAATACAACCCTTCCCTTGCACCTTGGGAAGTCTTGCGATAAAATCCATGGAGATGCCTTCTTAATTTTGAGTAGGAGTAGGCAAGGGCTGCAACAGACCAGCAGGGTAAGTTTGTTCATTATTATTTTGTTGGCACAATTGGTACTCACAAACATACTTAAGAATATCATCATTCATCCCTTTCCATTAGAAAATCTCATAGATATTCATGTATGTCTTATAATAACCAAGGTGGCAAGCCATAAGAATGTCATCAAATGTCTTATTTTAAGCTTGAATCTAGGAACTAACAACAATCTTTCCTTGTAGAAAATGAGACTATACCATAATTTATACCTATCATCATGTAGGGAACTATCTAAAATGTTATTGGCAAGGGAATTCCTTGCAATTCAGCTTGTATTTTCTCCCTCCAATCCATTTCTATCTCTGAAAATGAGCATAAATGTGCCTTCTTGACAATGCATCAACCATTATATTCATGTTTTCCTTGACATATTCAATGTCAAAATCATAGGTTTAGAGTTGTCGAACTCATTTTTGTTTCCTATTGTTTATATCCTTTTGATTTAAGAATTATTTGAGACTATTATCATCCGTTTTAACAATGGACCTCCCTCCGAAAATGTATTGTCTAAATTTGGCTAAGGCATGTATTATGGCAAACATCTCCTTGTCATAGATGGACTAGCCCTTCTCGCTTCCTCTCAAATTCATACTCTCAAATGCAATTAGATGTTTGTTTTTCATTAGGAGAACTCCAATACCTTCGCTTAATGCATCACACTCAAGCTCAAATGACTTAGTAAATTTGGAATGACTAAAATTGGACATGTCCTCATGAAATGCTTAAGTAATTAGATGATTGTTGCACTAATTCAAACCAAGAAAAGGCTCCCATTTTAGTTAAATTTGTAAGTGGGGCAACCAACTATGAAAAACCCTTAACCAAATTTCTATAGAAGCTACATACCCCAAAGAACCATTTCAACTATGTGATATTATTAGGCGGATGTCAATCACATATAGCTTTGATTTTCTTAGGATCTACTATAACTCCCTTTAAGTTGATTGTATGCCCAAAATATTGCTAAATTTTGTCATCCCAAATTCACACTTGAACTCCTTAGCAAACAAAGACTCACTCTAAAGGATACCAAAATCTCATCCAAATGCCTCAAACGCCCCTCCCATCACTTGGTAAAAATATATATATTGTCAAAGAATATCAAAACAATTTTTCTACCCGATTACTAAATATCCTATTCATGTATGAATAAAATTTAGTAGGGGCATTTGTCAAACCAAAGAGCATTGCAAGGAACTCAAAATGGTTAAAGTGGTACAAATGTTTGATGGTATGATGAAAGTTTAAGTATCCGGTAGATTACTAAGAGGGGGGGTGAGTCAGTAAACTGAAAAACTGATACAAACTTCCCAATATCAAATTCAAACTCACAAAGTAAACGTTCACTATCAAGATCAAAACTCATAAGAATACTCAACATCAACCAGTTAACTATTATAACAACTTAAAAGTAAACAACTTAAATCTTGTAAACATCCAAACGGTTAATCATATATCAACATACTTCATCTCTCAATGTTTCCAGTTATCATGTCTTATCATAAGTTAATCAAATCAACAAATAAGATCATAACCACAAAAACATTCACCACTTGACACAAATGTTTATACGTGGAAAACCCAAATAGGTAAAAACCATAGTGAGATGAGACTCACAAGATAGCTATCTAAACTCTTCTGAAGTTCATCGTGTTAGGAGCCAAGCTTGTTAAAGCTTTTATAATAAGTCCTGTTAAGAACTGATCCTGTTAGGAATCACCCGGTTAAGGGATTTACAAAATGCCTTGATGAAAAGAAAATAACCTGTTAGGAGTAACCTCGGTAGAGGATTTGAGAATCCAAGTTAATGGATCACCTTGTTAGAGGATTTAAGAAGTAACCAAGCTTGTTAGAGATCACCCAGTTAGGGGATTTCACTTTTGCTGTAATTATTAGAAAACAATAGGTTTTCTTGATCTGTCTGAATAGCACTACATTTGCTTGATCAAATCCTTTTAAGCTTCAATTTGCCTTTACTCAAATTCCAGATTCATTCTCCGGTTAGGAAACCACACACTCAACTAATTTCAGCCAACACTTTGCCAACAACTTTACAAATAACTTCATCGACCTTAAATACAAATCAATTGGGTCGATAACACAACAAAAACCTAATTCTCTCATAGAGATTACAAACAAATCGGTTCAAGTGTGAGCATTGGATTTACATAGAAATCCATACACATTCTTCAAGAAAATTCCAACCGCTTCATCGGACTTGTAACTCATCACACGCTATGCATTAGATGCAATCCACTTTGCTCGTTCCCTAGACAATCAAACAAATGAACAAACCTATCAAAACAATATGAACTAATCCCCATTCAATGATCACATGTGTCACTGTCATTACCGCTCATCATTAGATCTTAAACCAACAAACTTGATCGGTTAGGGTTTAACAAAAAAACAACTGGTAGGGTTTACCAGTTACATTGCATAGAAAAGTGTTTAACCTTATACAATGGTTTACTAGTTCAATTCACAAACTAACATACTGGTTTACAACATCTTCCTCAAATCTCTTCCTACCAGTTGCAAGACAATATCAATAACAACAACAATATTAGCAATATCATAAATACCATTACCGGTTCAATTGACATCAATGACAACATAACATATCATTAATGCAATCTTCATGCAAATGCCAACAAGGTTTGCTTGCATTCAGTCATTTCACACATAGCTCAATTAGTTGGTCATGCATAGTTAGAAAGTTTTCTATATTTGTATGGTCGACTGGAACTATGTAGCATACCACACTAGACTTGGATGGAAAACCTTGACCAATACTCGTGTTTGTACCCTTGTGAACGGTAGGGCTAGTTCCAGTCGGAAGGTGTGTGGAAGACCATTAGGCCTGTTGTTGGAGGATAAAGCATTCAAGTGATCTCTCCCTCTTGTAGATTCACATAGAAGCTTGACTATAGATCAGTCAGTCCAAATTCTAGTAGATTCAAAACTCTCTCTACTACATGCTATGTTAGTTCATTGCTTAATTTGAATGTAAATTATTAATTAGAGGAATAAACATGTTAGATTCATGATGAATTAATCATAGCATTATAAAGTTATTTTCATGCAATGAGCTGTACAATATCATTACATGTTGAAAAGTTATTTCAAACATAGAAATTTTTATATGCAATTTTACTTGTAATTTTTTTACTTTATCTTGTGGTTAAATATAGTTACTGATCATGTTAGTAGGTTTGAGTTGTTAATATGGTATTAGAGAAAATGAGTTTAGTACTAAACCTAGGAGCTCACTACTTGAAAATGTATACAAACTTAAAGCTTAGCAAATGTGAACAACCATCTTGTCTCGTTGATAGGGGTGAGGATCTGTCAAACACCAAGAAAGAAGGTTTGCATGATTCGATCCAATTTCTTTAAGAACAAGAAACATACAATTAAATTTGATTACTCTGAGTGTGTACTCTTCTATCTGGCCATGAAACCTTGACAAACATGATTAAAAGACTCTAGAAGGAGAGGAAGATGTGAACAGTAGAAAACAAAGAAACATCAACCATGTCATCTTTTGTTGACTTGAATGTGAACTGTGAAATGCCACAAGAGAATAATCACGAAAACTCATCCAAAGGGAAAAATGTAACAAAGGAAGAGGGGAACCTACACGTTCACCCCACCTCCCACTTTAATATATCTGAATTTAAAGGGCAAGACGTACCCATTGAAACATCACACGCTACTGGTGATATTATCTTGTAAAAATGTTAATTTTAAACAATGTACAAAAATAAAAGTACAAATGAATGATGTATACACTTTGAATAAATTAAAGAGATCCATTTTTTTTCAATTTGTAAAATTCTTTGTTAATGCTTCAATTTAAGTTAACATAAGTTAAACATCATAACTAATACACCTCAAATTTCCAAATTCAGATATTGTGATTGCTATATGGATCATTCTAGACATAACTTTGAAGGAACTCAAGAGGGGTCCAATCCCTTGAAAAACCCCATGGCTAAACTAGACCATTTTTTGTCTATTCTCAATGATACTAGTACTTGACTTGGTAAACTAGAAGTAGAACAACAAGTAATAAGTTAGAATCAGACATATGATAGTGTACAAGAAAATTAGGAAAGGGGAGACTATAATAGACATGAGAAGAGCATTCAAAGCAAACATAGAGAGGAACACTCAAATTCTATAACTCAATCTAAATTGAGAAACAAATTGGAAATAACACTTTCTTGAGATATGGAAAAAGTCACACGTCCAAGTTTGAGGGCTCAATGTTAGGAGATGTTGCAAAAGCCTTCAACTTATAGAGATGGAAAAATATTTAGAAATAAGAAACTATTTTGAGATAACAAAAGTTAATTAGAGATCATACCAACTATCTAGGGAAGCATCCACTTGGTGGGAAAGCAAAAAGGCGGAATTGGGCCTGAAATCCACAAGTTTTACTTGGGACTAGTTTGTGGTCATATTTAGGCCTAGGTGGATTTCCTAACTTTGATAAAAAAAAACTAGTGGAATTTCAAAACCATCGATAGGGAGAATCTACTGTTAATGAATATTGGGAAAATTTTATATGGCTCCTAAAATATGTGCCTCAATATTAAGCAAATGAAAGGTTTAGGATTAGGAAATTTGAATCATGGGTTTGAACAATCAAATCAATGGTTAGATCCATGTTCTTGGACTGACCACCATGGACCAAGTCTATGAGAAGATGATTAAACAAGGACAGAGGTTGAAGATGGATGTTTCTTATTGAGAAAAGAGTCACAAGAGGTAAAAATGGACACAATCCTCCCTTCCTTTCAAAAAAAGGGTGATAAACATGAGATGGAGAAAGAGAGAAAATGGGTTTAGAGGAAACAAACATGAATGTAGGGGTGAAAATAAAAGATTCAATGACGTCAAGAAAGATAAAGACAATTGAAACAAGGAAACAAAGAGAAGAGGACCTCGAGGAGGGTGTTTCGCTTGTGGAGGTAAGCACTATGCCAACTAGTGCCCAAGAAAAACTTAAGGGGTATTACAATAGAGAGATACCTTACCATCCCAATAGTAATCCTTTTAGTGCAACTCTAGACAACAAGCATGTGGAATATCAAGTTACCCCAATTGAAACAACATGTATATTATACGAAACCCTAATTTCTATTTTTATGGATACGAGCGCAACGAAAAGTTTCATTGCACCTAATATTTTAAGTTTACTAAGAGAGTTGGTTTTATGGAAAATTCTTGGTTTGTTGAATGTGGAAATCAGATGAGAACTTAGAAAGAGCACTATTTATTCAAAGCTAGGGTAGAACTTCTAGGCTTTTCAACTGAGGTGAACTTTTACATAGCCCCCTTAGGATCCTACAAAATTATCCTAGGAATTAATTGGTTTTGGAGGCATAGGGAAAGAGTTCTATTGTCTATCTAAGATAGTAGAGTGCTTAGATGATGTAAGGAACAAAGTATTCCTCCAAGGCATTTAGTGAGAAGTTAGGGTCCGAAAGTCTCAACCATGCAACTTGAAAGAGCCAAAAGAAAAGGGTGTCAACCCTTTGTAATTAAAATGGAAGATTTGGAGGATTATAGGGAGGTTGCCATTCTAGATTATCTTATGATTTATGAATCTCTAAAGCTTCATGGACCAGGAGAAAAGGATACTAGTGTTCAAGGTGAATCATTTTTAGAAAAGCATCCCTATCTTTGAGATTATCAAGATGTCTTTCTTGAATAATTACCATGGTTACCCCCTAAAATAGTTTTTGACTTTTCAATTGATTTGATTTTTGGTGCAAAACAAGTGTCCAAAGCTCCTTACTGATTGACTACTACAAAACTAATGAAGTTGAAATCTCAGTTACAAGAATTGTTGTGAAAGGATTTGATAAGACCCAAGTGTATCACTAGGAATTGTTGAGAAAGGGTTTGATAAGACCCATGTGTATCACCATGGGGAGCACCTATGATCTATGTAAAGAAGAAGGATGACACTTTGTGTTTATGCATAGACTATCATATTCTTAATAAAGCAACAATAAGGAATAAGTACCCTTTTCCATGTATAGATGATATTTTTGATCAAATGCATGGAGCCGTAGTATTTTTGAAAATTGATTTATGATTAGGATATCACCAATTGAGGCTAAAAGATAAGGACATCCATAAGACAACCTTAAGGGAAATATATGAGCATTATGAGTTTACAATTTTACTATTTGGATTCATAAATGTCCCAACAACATTCATGAATCTAATGAATAGCCGAATGGGGGTATAAATCAGGTAAGATGGGTGATTTTCATTCATTTGTGCATTCTTTCGCTACGAAATTTGATCTCTCCCTTCACGTGTTCTGCTTCCTCGCTCGTTTGTGTTTCTCATTTTACTGCCTTGTTAGGTTGGTTCATTTGTTTGGTTTTATCGGTTTTTTTGGTGCCTTTTAGGTAGGTTAGATTAGATTTTCCATGCTTTCAATAAAATTGGTCGGTTCAATCTTCTTTTTCATGAAACCCTAGGTTTCGACATTTCAAGATTTCGGAACCCCGGAATCCCAAAACACCTAAGTTTTACCCAATCTAGCACCTCAAAATCTTGGAGTTCCGAAGTGCACTTTCGACAGAGTTTTACCCACCTCAGGATTCCAAAACTCTGAAATCCCGAAACCGTTGCACCTTGTAAAAGTTCATTTTACCCATCTCAGAACCCCAAAATCCTGGAGTTTCGAAGTCTCTTCTTGGAAAGGTTTACCTATTTTTGGAATCCCAGAATCTATTTTGAAATTATTTTACTTACCTTGGAAACTCGAAACCACAGAGTTCTAAAACTGATCCTTGGAGTGTTTTACCTATCTCGAAACCCCAAAACCCTGGAGTTCCAAAATCTCCCTTTTGAGGTCCTTTTCCAAACAGGGAACCTTGAAAGCCCGGAGTTCCAAAAGTAGTTGTTTTTCCCTTTCGTCAACTCAGGACCCCGAAACCTCGGAATCTCAAAATTAGCTATTTTAAAGAGTTTTATGCCTCAAAACCCCAGAACCCTAGAGTTCTGAAATATGTAATGATTTGATGATATTAAGTAATGGCTAATTATAGGTCTTTTCTTGCAGGATAAAGAAGATTGATGGACCCATCCTCAAGCAAGAAGAGGACAAAGGAGGAATAAAAGCTCGACATTAGCCTATAATAATGAAATGTCAATACCAAGGGTAGACTCTAACTTCAAAGTTACAGGATGAAGTTAAGTGGGTGACTATACTAAAATTGGGCACATTGAGATCGAAGATATCAAAACTCAACTGGAAGTTGAACCTCATACCCTAGAAGCCCCATATAGAAGGATTAAGAGATCGGGCTTGGTGGAGGCAACTATTTTTCCTCAAGCTATACAGTCACCTGAACTCATAATGATTATTTCTAAATACTATCAGCAAGATACGAGACAATGTGTCGATGTAGATAAAAATGTGATTGTAGACCTATCTCCTAACATGATAGGAATGACCACAACAGAAGAGAAGTTTATTTCCATATTTGTTGAGAATGCTTTTTAATTATAAAAGACACATTAATGAGGCATGGCTAGAAGAGCCAAGGAAAATAGATCTTAAGGATATAGACATACTAAGAGAAAATTTCCAGGAGCATCAAAGAGACCTTATCATCATGCTGAGAAGAGCATTTGGAAAGCCAAACTCTAGGCATTTTCACACATGGATGTTCCATTACATGACTACAATTTTGATTGGCAAAGAATATTTTGATTGGCCACAGATTATTTCCAATAACATCCAAAATCAGATGATCATAGTCCTTCAAAAGAAGAAGTTCTTCATAAATTATTATGTTATATGGGTGGTCACTCATGCTAGTAAGTTCCTAGGATTGAGGATTGAAGGAAAATTAGGAGAAGAACCTGGACATAAAAGAGTGTGGGAATATTACACTCAATTACCTATCTCTCAGGCTAAGTTGCATTTCAAAAGGCTAAATGATGCATTTATTTATGTTGTAACAATAAAACTGACAGGAGATCTAGGGTACAGACTAACCCTAGAAGCAATGCAAATGATTAAGGAATGGGGGTGTTGGTTCTTACAAAACCAACAATCAACCTATCTATGAGTTAGTGGATTCATAGGGAATCCTTTTCTTTTACCAATATTTTGCAGCAACAAAATAATTATTTTGGAACATGCTAGGCAATTGGTGGAACTACAGGCATTTTTTACTTTGAAACATAAGATAGGGATTACTTTAACCATGTCTCTAGAACATTATATATATCCTAATATACATGCAGCCAAGACGATAGAACAAGAGCTCCAGGATTTGAGCTTGAAAGAATTTAATTACTCAAGGGACCTATATGACCCATATGGTAAGCTAAAACAAATGATGCCTATTTCTTACAAGGGTCACAAGCCAGCTTTAGAGGATATTTGGGCTAATTTCCAGGACAAATTTGAGGCAAGAGAGAAAGGATATTATAGGTTGTCAGTGCCACATATTATAAAATTTGAAATTGAGACAAATATCCCAAAGGCATTAAGGAACGATGGTGAGCTTCATGATCCTACGTTCAAAGTAAAGGGAATTGATCAAATAACCCTCGCTCCTATTAGATGGTCTAACCAAGAAGAGTTGGATATTGAAATTATTACTGCAAAGGTTCTGGAGAGAACAAGACAATGGCTAAGTTTAAGGATCTGGCCAAGTTCTACCAAGGAGAAGAAAAAGGGAAAAGCTACTGATAACCCTCAAGCCAAATTCCATAAAGAATGTGTAAGAAGAACGAGGTATAATCTAAGGAAGACTACTTCCACTGATCTAGAAGAGGCTGCAGTACCAATTAATAATTGGGAGCTCAAGAGGCAGTTGGATGCCAAAATGAAAGAGTCTCAATTCCTAAAAAACTGTCGCTGAACATGGGATTACTGCAGGATTACAAGCTATCCCACAGGCCTCAATAACTCCCATTTTTCCTACCATTGTTATTGTTCTAGGAGAGGGTGCCTCTCAAGAAGAAGCCACTGAAACTAGATGTCCTCCTCCTTCTTCAACACAATATGCTACACCTCCTCCCATGCCAACCCAAGAATGGGTTATCATTCATAATGTTGAGATAGATTTTGAAGAAGATGATGAACCAATTGCAGTTGTAGCAAAGAAGAGAAAAGTTGAAAATAAATGAAAAGAACCATAGGAGGAGTCTACTACAACTCAATTAGAAAAACAACTGGAGGTTATAGAAGAGCCAACAGTACAAGTGAAACCAATATAAATTTATGTACAAGTTATGGGAGGAGGAATTGATGAGGAACATGTTGAACATGATGAGCAAGATGAAAGGATGGTCCTTACTCCTGAAGATCGAGAGAAATTGCTTCAACAGTTAGGAGAAAATGAGCAAGGGAACAAGACTGAAATAGAAAGACCATTTGAAGAAGTTTCTAAGAAGTTGGAAGAGATAGCAAGACAACAACAACAACTCGATCCAGATCAGGCCCTTCAGGCTAATCTTGCTCAACAAGTTGCCCAACTCCAGCAAAGGCCACCAAATCCTTTAGACCTATAGGATGAAGAGCACCAAGAAGAAGAACATGAACATAATATAGAAGTCCAGATGATCACTGTGGATGTAATGTTCTGGATATAACTTTGTAGGAGGCAATTACTAAATCTCCAAGGAGAGTAAAGAGAGAGAGAATAATTTACCATCTCTCAAGGACAAATTCAAGGGATATAATTGTTGATATAGCAACACCAGTTCAGGATGTTGAAGGATCATCCCAAGATAACCTTAGATACCAAGTGTCTAAGGTTAACCTGGGTAAATAGACTAAGTGGGGGGAGATTGATACTCTAGTTGTTGTTATTTCTATTGTCAAAACAAGGATGGAGAAATAATATAAAACTAAGGTAGAGGTCAAGGCACATTTGATGCAGTATAAGCAGCTAATCATGGAGATAGCCAAGCCTCTGGATTCTAAAATTGACAATGCCTTACCATCTACTTCATCGCTCCCGCAAGGTGATATTAAGGCATTATATGAGATGAGGAAAGTAGAAACAACAGTTAGGACTTGGGCTCAAGATCAAATGGATAAGGTTAAAATTTTCTTGCAAGTCATATTGAAGGTGTTTGCCAAAGCTCGTGACAATGAGAAAGCTCTTGTTTCTTGTTCCAAGCAATGGGAACAACACATCCTCCATCTCTCACAACTGCATAAGATGCTTAAGAAGATTCAAAGATTGGGAGAAGAAACCATTGCAAAAGAAGACTTTTTAGGAGGAGAGAGTGTTAGTAACTTGCAGTCATATATAGATATTACAGATTTAAAAATGGAGATCATGGAGCAGTGTCGCACCAAGGTTCTTAAGGAACATCCTCTATTTCTTAAAACACTTGAACAATATGAGCAGCTATTGGTTAAATTATTGGGGAAGTATGTTTATAACCTTAAGCAAGGAGGAGTACTCCATCAAGAGACCATACTTAGTCGATGGGATTCTTTTACTGGTGACTATTTCATAGCCACTGCAGAATTCTCCATAGAAACAATGGATAGATATATGTATGTGGTGTTTCAATGCCAGGGTGAAGAAGTAATGATGGAAGATATGGTCAATAGGTTAGAAAATATAAAAGAGATACTTAAAGTATCCAAATTTAGAATCCAATACATCACTGACCCACCTGTCGCTTCGATGGAATGCCTCCTCACCAACTACCAAAATTACAAGAAGAATAAAAAGCAAAATAGATAGTTATGAAAAGCAAATGCATGCTGGAATACCATCACCACTGCTACAACTAAGCCTTCAACTGATGCTCCATTTAATGCTTTCTTTTTGGGCATTATTTTGCATGGTTTTAGATTCTTGTTGTTGGAGCACCGTTTTAGAAGTGGATATTGAGTACCAATTTAGTAGCACTTAACTGGAGTTCACAGGTAGTGACTTGCATGTCGACGGTGAGGCCCTCTTTTTTGTAGTCCTAGTTTGTAGGTATGATGCCTTCCTAGAATGTAGGGTAAAACTCTATAAATTGTAGAATTTGGGCCATTTTGGGGGTCTGTGAATTGATGATTCAAGGCCATTTAGCTAGACAATTTAGTTTTATGCAATTTCTTTCTCATTAACTCTTGAAGTACTGTTATTCATTTTACAAAAATTAATACAAAAGAAGCTTGTGGATTGCTTGATCTACAATACGTGTTCTATAGGTTTGTGTTCTTCATGGTCAGGTATTTTCTTTCATTTGATTCAACAACTTGTTATTCTAAGCTTTATTGTTTTATGAATCATATTGTGCATGTTAATGGTGTATGAGGATAAAACAATAGAGTGATTATTTGATCTTGTGATTGCTATTTCTATTCATGTGTGGGTTGTATGACTTCGCATATTTGCTAGAACATCCCTTTTCAATGTCGATTAGATGTTATTGATAATACCTTTCTATGATCCATTGACTTTGTAGCTCACTAAGTTGTTCAGTATTGGTTTAGTTATTATTTCTTGCTACCCTGGCCGATCTTTTGAAATTTCTTTATCAAGCATAAATCAGAAAAATACAAAAAAAAAGGAACTTTGTTTATTTAGTTACAACCAGCAGGCCCCTTGATAGGTACAATTGCATCAACCATTGAGTGATCCAACATCATCATGACCCGACTAAAGAGACCTTGGATTAATTAGACTTCTAAGGTTGATTTCTTTTTAGGAGAGGTAGCATACATTTCACATTCTACCTGACTATTGGTGAGTGTGTCAAAACACCCATCAACAAAAACTAACGCTAGGAGGGCTTAAATATTCTATTTTGAGTTCCCATTGCACTATCACAGTATGAATTAACATGGTGCTCCCAGGAGATGGATTTGTCCCATTTACACAACTCAATCTTGGTTATGAACAAGAAGAATTCATTTCTCAACTCTATCCCCTTGCCTGGAATAGGAGTTACAGTGATCGGTTATGTATGCGAGAAGTGCTTGACAATGAAAGGCAGAAGGGTAGATGTATAGAAGCCCATGCACAAATACAAATCCTTGCCCAAAGAAACCCTCAACCACCTCCTCAACCACTGAGAAACTGAGGAAACAAACTGGAGTGTATATCTTCCTTTTCTCCAGAATGGTTTCAGAGAGTTCTTAGGAGCACATCTTCCCCATTAGACTTTGTAGAGTTAGGACTTGTGATTAGGAAGAAGAGAAAGAAGGTTAAAGGACAATCTTCAATGGACTCACCGATGTAGTCATCAGAATTCAACGTAGAAAAATAATTAATCCCTAGTCCTCAACCCATCGTTCTACCTTTCGTAAGTCAGAACCCACCACAACCTCAAATGGAATTTTTTAACCAAAATCATACACCATTAGGAGCAATACTCGAAGGAATTCATGATCTCCCTAGAAACCCACACAAATTCTATAGCAAGTACGAGTTTGGGGGACCCAAGACAACGGAAGAGCATATTGAAGCATTCAAGGATGTAGTTGTTTGTAACCATATCAAGCATGAGGACATGGTATGTCGACTCTTCCCATACTCACTTGGATATAATGAGTATAATTGGTATTTAACGCTACCTACCAACTCTATCACCAGTTGGGATGTTTTGGAAAAGGCCTTCATTGCCCAATTTTGGGTATATGTAGACCCAGCAACACTTTACCATCAATTCGCTTCATTGAAGAAGTTGCCTAATGAAGATTTGACTACCTTCAATACAATTTTTCAAAGAGCCTACAAGAGACTTCAAGCTCCTTATCAAGTCGTGCAACGAGTGGCTATTGAAGCTTACTTTAGGGCCATAGACCCTTGGAGTGCAATGTTTATCAAACAAACTGTGCCTTGGCTATCAAAATGAATCAAGAATTGAATCAAACACCTAGAGGAATTGGACACAGCCTTCCTATTGGCATGAGTTATAGAAACTACAACCAACTTCTAGGAGTATCATGATCACCACCAGTTGGAGCACCAACTATGAATCTAGCTCCATTATATGGACCACAACCAACAACAAATCTACAAGTAAACCAAAAAATTTCAGCCCAAGCTTTATAATGGACTAACCCCAGCGTCACCGCCCCACATGGAATGATACAACCGTATAATCCTCCTAACACAGTATTCACAAATCAAGCAACATCTACATCAACTGACTAAGGCTCACGCCTCTCAGCTGAAGTAGAGGCATTAAAGAAAATGCTATCCCAAGTCACTAGTGACTTAAGTTAGTTAAAGATGAATCCACAAGGAGGGTATAACCAAACTCAGTCATATAACAACCAATGAGATTATCAAAATCAAAACCAAAATTAGAGATATAACCCCAAACCTTACAATAGAAAATGGAATACTGGTCCAAACAATGGGGGTTTAAACCATGATCATTCTGATGCAAGAGATAATCCTAATCAGACTCAAACGGTTAATATAGCTGACATGAATTTAATGACTAATTGGTGTAGGTTACACAATATGGCCTCGCACTTGGAAGTCAATTATGCTCATATGGAAAAGATGATCAAGATTGCACAAGCCAATTCACAACTGAGAGGATCTTCTACTTAGGAACTTGAGAAGGTTAACACTGTGATGCTAGTAGATACTTTCCTATTCAGGGAATTTGAAGAAGAAGCTCAAGCGGAACCACATGTTTATGATGCACAGGCCTTTCATAATACAAGGAATACCTATAACCTATGGAGTCAAGAAAAAGGGCCATTTACTAAACCTATGCCTCCTAAGGATATCCAAGTCCCACTAGACCCAACCGCAAGTAACAATCCGCCTCCACCCCCACCCTTCCCGGGAATAAAATCAAAAGGTGAAAAGAGTCAAAAATTTATTTAAAGAGGTTATATGATGTCACCAGAGAAATGGAGAAAACTACCACCACAATGTCTCTCTTGGAAGTATTACAGTATTGCCCCAAGCAGAAAGAAGCTCTTCTTAAGAAACTTTATCAGTTGGAGGCACAAAGTCATAAGTCAAAATGGCACGAATAGAAGATGTTAACGCATCAACTCGTCCTGACAACACTGAAAATCCTCTATTTTTGTTAAGTATAAAAATATTTGGGAAATCCACTTTATATACTTGCCTGTTGGTGAAATTGGCTAATTTTCTAACATGAGCCGACATGGAAATAGAAATCACACTCAATTTTGAAATAGGACCAAGGGGTCAAATTGGGCCCAATTTAGGGAGGACCATGATGTGGCACCATGGTCCTACCCTATATTAAGGTAGGAAAAAGGTGCTATATGAGGTGCAATTTGAGTTTAGATACCATTTGTGATGTGCAAGAGCATAATCAGGTCTTCAATTGGGTTGAGGGGCGCAAACACTAAGGTGAAGACCCAAATGTGGTTGAAATTGAAAAGGGTGCAATTTTAGGATGCACCCTTATTTAAAAAACTATATATCTAGATTTGATCGCATACTTGATTGGAATTCACTGAAGGTGCATGATCTAGGGGTGGTCATAATCAAGCTTCACAAAGTGCTTGAGATGAGCAAGCTCTGCTTGCATAATTGCAAGATTACAGAACACAAGGTCCAATAGGACTAATACACAGAAGATAGTGCCACTAATGAGATTTTTATGTTGTGTTTTTATTTCATCAAGTAAGCCGACTATAATGAATTCATTAAGTCTTCCATTGAAATGTTTTTGGATAATTATTATATGATTTTTTAGTTGAATCCAGCAAGAAATATATTTTAATTATATATTGGGATGATATTGATATTATTGGGTAGTAACCCACAATGGACTTAGCCACAAGTAAAAAAGTGTCACATCATTATAATAAGAATTAAGGGTTTATGATGCTTATATTGTTGAACACACTACAAGACTGAGAGAGGGGGTGGGGGTAAATTAGTTTGAATCTCAAAACACTTTTTTGATCTGTTAAACTTAAAACCACAATTAACTTATCACTCCAATTATGAAACATGAAAGCACAACTACAAAAAACACATGAACACTAGATTTATGTGGAAAACCCTAAGCAAGAAAAAACATAATGAGAATCACACTCATAATATGAATAATTGATTACAATTTTTTTAGGCTCAAGGAAAAGGAGCTCACAACACTTGATAGGACTTACAAGATTGAGGTTCACAACCTTAGGGAAAGATAGAAAGGACTTGTTGTACTAAAACTCATTGTCTCTGGGCAAGATACAAATGAATGCATTGAATGCCAAAAGAAATGCACCTTCTTCTATCAAGTGTAGAGGATCAATGAATTGAAATGAATAATATCTTTTGATCATAAGATTTTCCTTGAACCATTATGTCATGTGACCAATATCCTGGCAAACATATTTGATCTCAAACTCTGTCTCAATGCTCTTCACAAATTATCTTTCACACTTCTTCTATACCAAATCTACTTATGCATGAATCATATCCACTTCACATCAATTTACATACATCCCATACCTAACTCATATATCCACACTCTTATATATACAAGATATTTCATCGAAACCCTTAACTAGGTTGGTCATATATAGAATATACAAAATTACATAAATTAGGCAGCCCAAACCAAAAATATTGAATGTGGTCCACTTCAAGAGATAGATAAGACCTAATCACATCACCATACATCCTTTCTAAATAATTACAATGAACTGCACACACTAACATATCCTCCAAGGTTGGCATCAATTGAAAAATATAGACAAACAATGTAGCGTGCCAACCAGTCAACCCAAAACCATTCTCCAATGCACAAAACTTAATGCAAATCTACACACGCCATGGTGAGGCCAATATCAATATAAAAAATAAAACACCAAAGTGTATCTAGATAAAAAATTGCATGATCCAAATAGGATGCACCACTTCAATCAACTAGAAACCAACCTAGCTGAGAACACTGAACTCTAAACACCATAACTTCACTTGCCAATTTAACCATCGCTATAAAATTGAATTGGAACATTGTACAAATCAAATAAATATGTCCTCTAAGCCACAACACTAAAAACCGCATATTAGAGAACTGCCAAGCATTCTCCAGACTAGTTCAGATAGACACCCCACTGTAAGAAATGACAACAACTAACTTAATCATTTGAGCAACATAGGACTTGTAAACTTGATAGTATAACATACACAACATTATATCTAGAACCACACCCCATAATCTTCACATCCTATAGGAATGTAAAACATTGTTCCATTGGGACATTAAAAACTATTTCTTACATAAATATTATTTCCTACATATTGAAACTTCCACCACACCAACCTTCCAAAAATACCTCAATATCACTACACAACAACATCAGAACATACATTTCTAGATGCAACACATAGTGGACATCAATGAAAACATAAGACATCTTGACATCAATGACAACATAATATAATAACTCAAGTTATCAACATTATATCCCTTTATCATTGATGGAAATATCTGTGTACCACCAACGACAAATAAAATTGAACTTACAATTGATCTTTCTCCCAATCTATATTTGTGTCCCCCTTTGACATTAAGGAAAAGGGAAATTAGCTAAACTCTCTCTCCCCCTTACTAATAAGACTTTGATAATTGCAATAATGACTGCCCCCCTTGAGAGTAGCCACCTTATCAATCTAGGAGAAAAAGATGAACTTTTGAATCCCCCTTGGATAGATGCACCATATGAATTCATCTAGTTTAAAGGAGGGGCAATGAACCCCAACTTCTATAATGGATACTCAAAGGTATTCTTTGTAAAAGTATTATTAAAGAAGTCTGCAACTTGTTCTTTAGTAGGTACATACTTCAATCTAGCTTCCTTCTCTGCAAACTTCTCTCTTAAGAAATGCTACTACATTGCAGTGTGTTTATTCCTTGAATGCATTACCGGATTCTTTGAAATACATAACACGTGGGTAAAAGTACAATACTGTGTCACATTTTAGGCCAACTTATCAACAAAAGTGAATTTAAATATTTTTAACTAAAAAAAAATGTTAGTCAAGCATATGGTCTATATAGATTCATTATAGATAAGTTATATATGGACCACAACTTTTTCAATTGGAAATGTCTACTAAATGTATATTTTATATCACTTTGGGTCTAATTACCAATTTTATTTTATTTTTTAAAAAACTTGATATTTCAACAACTCCTACTCTTATAAATAATATTTCTTTTAAAATGTAAAAATATCCTTTTATAGATCTACAAGTGAATATTCCACTATGTGTGTGTGTGTGTGTGTGTGTGTGTGTGTGTGTTTTACATTTTATTTTTATTAAAAGTAGGTCATCAACACTTAAATATAAGATTGATTATCTTGACAAGAAAAAATACTAAAATTTATTTAAAATTTTTGAAAAAAATATGATGCACTAGAGAAAAAAAATTATGTCAAGATGATATAATTATTTTCTAATTTGGATAAATAATGAATAAAAAAGGTGGTGGCAAATGAAAAGGTTATATTTCGGTACACTCAACTTTTTAAATTTATTGAAAATATATATCTATAAAAAATAGTAAAAAATATATCCATGCACTAAAGTTTCAAGTTACCAATATATACAAAAAAATCGAAGAAAAAAGGTAAAATTCATTAAATAAAGTGTGGTGGCTTGTGTAACTTCAATTTCAACATTTTATTAGCAACTAAATTATAGTGTTTACTTTATACAAAACTATATTCAAATAATTTTTTAAACTTTTATAAAAATTGCAAACATAAAATACACAAAAGAATATACATTTTATTAGTTTACATAATTTCAAAATTCAAAACATTTATTTTACTTTCTATTGATTCAATTTAAAAATTTGAATCAGCATTGTCTATTTCCTTTATAAAAGTGTGACAACTTTGTACTTTTACCCACTTGTATTATCACACATAATAGGAATTGTCTTGTCATACTTCACCTTAATATCACAAAGAGTTTGCTTTATCCACATAACTTGAGTACAAAATGATGTTGCTGCAATTTATTCTACTTTTGTAGTAAATAGTGACATTGGATCCTATTCAATATTTAAACAAGAGACCAATCTGTCTCCCAAGAAAAATGCACCATCACTTGTACTTCTTCTATCATATGCACATCTGACCTAATAAACACCTGTATATGCTTTCAGTGTGAAATCGCCATCATTCTTATACAATAATCCATAATCTAGAGTCCCTTTCAAATATCTAAATATCCTCTTCACTTCTTGATCATGAGATTTTTTAAGATTAGCTTGATATCTAGCAACCAAATAGACAACCAACATAATATCTAATCTTGAAGTAGTCAAATGCAAGAATCTTGCAATCATAGATCTATACTTTTTTTTATCAACATTCAAAGATACATCATCCTTGCTTAACTTGAAACCAGTAGCCATGGGTGTTGCCATCAGTTTATAATTCTCCATCACAAATAACTTCAACATCTCCTTGATATAGTTGATCTAAGAAATGAAAATGCCTTTTTTTGACTAACTTGAAGACCAAGAAAAAATGATAGCTCAACTATCATAGACATCTCAACTTCCTTTTCTATCTCTTTTGAAAACTTCCTACATACATCATCATCTCCTTTAAATATGATATCATCCATATACACAATAACAATCAACAATTTATCACCTTCAATTTTAAAATAAATATTGCTATTTGTAGTAGCTTTTTTGACATTCTTCTACAACAAATACCTATCATACCTTGCATACCAAGCTCTAGGATCTTTGTTGAGTCTATAAAGTACCTTCTTGATTTTGCAAACCATATCCAAATATTCTAACAACTTGAATCTATTTGGTTGTTCAATGTATACTTCCTCTTCAAGTTGTCCATTCAAGATTGATAACTCAACATCCATTTGATATACTTTAAAGTTTTTGTGAGTAGAAAATACAAGAAATATCCTTATAGCCTCCATTCTTACAACCAAAACAAAAGTATCCTCAAATTCCATGCCTTCAACCTATGAATAACCCTTATATAAAAATATTTCCTTGTTCCTTGTAACTTTTCCATATTTATTCAACTTATTCCAGAACACCCACTTAGTTCCTTTCACATTCTTGTTCAACGGTCTAGGTACTAGTTCCCATGTTTTATTCTTCTCTATCTGATTCAACTCCTCTTTCATTTCCTTAATTAAACTTTCATCCTGGCTAACTTTTGCATAGGCATTTGGTTACACCTTAGATAAGAAACAATAGTTTTCTTGTTCACTCATTTCTATAAGTTTTATTTTTGTGTGAACTCTTTTATTCTTTTCTCCAATAATTTATTCTTCTGAATGATTCTTTCTCACATACTTTGTTGGTGTTTTAGGAGTTTTCTCAAGGTCCTTTTCTTTTGCACTTGTCTATTCTTTCTCTTTCAGATCAACCTTCTCTTCTGCAACAACTGGAACAACTTCTACCTCAATCTCAAATGCAAGTACAATCTCAGTCTGATTCTATTCTTCATTAACTCTAAAATTTACACTTTCCATAATCTTGTTTAGCCTCTTGTTGTAACACTAGTATGCTTTCCTCCTTGTATAATATCCCAATAATATGCGTTCATCTAAGCTTGCATCAAACTTCCCTAGATCTTCTTCATCTCTCCTTATGTATCACTTGCTTTTGAATATTCTGAAATACTTGACTATAGGAGGTCTCCCATTGCATAACCCATAAGGCATCTTTGTATGATTCACTCTTATTTAAACCCTATTAATAATGTAAAGAATAGCATTCTCAAACTCTTTCAAATACACATTAGGGAGATTAGCATCCTTCATCATAGTTCTAGCTATTCAACAATAGTCCTATTCTTTTTTTCAGCAACTCCATTATGTTGAGGCATCCTACGAGTAGAATAATGTCTTCTAATATCTTACTTCTCTTAGAATCTTTAAAATTAATTTGAAGTAAACTCTCCTCTATAAAACTTTAGATACTTGATCTTAGCATCAACTTGATTCTCAACCATAGACTTGAATACTTTAAACTTTCCTAAAGCTTTAGATTTTTCTCTAAAGCAAGTAACACATGTCATTCTAGAATTATCATCAATAAGAAACATAAAATACCTTTCACCATTTAGTCCTCTTGTCCTTGTAGGTCCACATATATCTATATGATCTAGGTCCAAAGATTTTGAAGTTGAAGACTCATTGTTCTTGAATCTCCTCTTTGTCTGCTTTCCCAATTGACATTCCCTACACATAGTATCAACATGTTTGATAATCTCTGGTAAATCCCTTACAACATGAGTAGAACTAATCTTCACCATATTTTAAAAGTTGATATGTCCCATCATTTTGTGTCATAACCAACATTCAGTACTCTGAGCCAACATACGACTGATTTTGCTCTTATCCTACGCATAGTAAACATTACCATTAGTCCTTATACCTTTTTCAAATAATCCTCCAAGACTTCCTTTTCTAATATCATATTAGGACCCATACAATATGAGTTTATAACCCTTACTACACATCTAACTCACACTCAAAAGATTATCTCAAACCCTTAACATAATAAACATCATCAGTCTTATGCTTTCCATCAATTGAAATAGTATGTTTACCACAAATAGGTGTAGCTTCCTCACTTGCAAATTTTATAGATCTACCATCATACTTCTCAAAATCAATGACCTATCATATGATCTAGACATCTAGAATCAGTTATCCAAGCCTTAATCTCTACTTTTGCATATAGTGTTGTCTTCTCATTCACTGGGTTTTCACTGTTATCCACTCCTTCCCGATTACTAGACCTTTCGTCACTCTTCTCCTCTATAGCTAAAAATGATGATTCTTCATTTGAGTAAATACCATCTTCTTCCTTAGATGAATAAGTCTCCATTGATTATAAATTCTTCCTAGGTTTGTCTTTGTCATCTATTCTCTTATTTATATTATTCCATATGTGATTGTCTCTTCTCTTATTAGATATCATCATCAAATATTCTATCATAGTCTTCCTTATAAGTACATCTAGAAGCATAATGACCAATTCTTCCACAATTGAAACATTTGAAGGGTAACTTACCTTTGTATATTTTGGATCCTTTCTTCAATATTCTTACAAAGTTTTCTTCTATCTCATTCATGTCATTGCTAGACTAAGGTTCACATTCAATCTTCTTGCTATCTTTGAATGTCGCATCTTTCTTCTCTTTCCAAAAATCATCTAGCTCAACAATATTAAAGGTAGAGAGTGAGCCATACAACTGATCCAAGGTGGATTTGTCCATACCATGACTTTCTTGAATAGCATACTTCTTAGGTTTGTAACATTTAGGCAATGTCAACATCACTTTTCTCACAGCTTCATTTTCTTCTAATTTACCACCAATACCCTTAATTGCACTCACAATCTCATTTACCCGATGTATATAGCTTTCAACATTCTCATCATCAAACATCCATAGGCTCTCAAAATTATGCTTCAGATTTGATAACTTGGCTTGGTTTGTCTTCTCATCACCTTCATATAGACT
The DNA here is from genome assembly GCF_030272615.1 of Cryptomeria japonica. Classification (NCBI taxonomy): domain Eukaryota; kingdom Viridiplantae; phylum Streptophyta; class Pinopsida; order Cupressales; family Cupressaceae; genus Cryptomeria; species Cryptomeria japonica. The sequence continues at coordinate 633,075,855 of NC_081415.1, read as the reverse complement.
ATTCAAATCCTCCCAAACCTCTTTAGAAGACTTCAACCCAACAAATTTAGCAAATATAGCATCACTTAAACAACTGATAATTTCAAATTTATCCTTCACATTATTTTCATGTGCCTTAACCTCATCTAAAGTTTGAGGACCATTTGCTAGAGAACTATACCCATTCTTGATACTCTCCCATTATTATAGGCGACAAATATTCCAAATGTCATTCCACTCTTTCCTTCCAATAAGAGTAACTTGTTCCATCAAACTTCAATGCTTTGAAATTGACTTTCTATACCATTCTGGATCTTCCTCAAGTAGTTAAGCTTCTCTAAGAGGAACCAAGCTTTGATACCAATTGTTCAACACACCATAGAACTGAGAGGAGGGGGGGTGAATTAGTCCAGACCTCAAAACATTTCACTTCTAATCTATTAAACTTAAAACCACAATTAACTTATCATTACAATTATGAAACATGAAAGCACAAAGAACAACAAACATATGAACACCAAATTTGTGTGGAAAACCCTAAGCAGAGAAAAAACCATGGTGAGAATTACGCTCACAATATGAATATTTGATTACAATGTTTTAGGCTCAAGTTGAAGAACCTCACAACACCTTATAGGACTTGCATGACTAAGGTTAACTTGACCTTAGGACAAGATATAAAGATTTTGTTGTACTAAGACTCACTATCTGAGGGCAAGATACAAATGAATGCACTAACTTCCAAAAGGAACACACCTTCTTTGGGTAGGTGCATAGGATCAATGAACTAAAATGAGCAAGATCTTATAACCATGATATTTTCCTTGAACCATTGTGTCAAGAGACCAATATCATAGAAAACACATTTGACCTCAAACTATGTCTTAAAGCTCTTCACAAACCGTCTTTCACACTTTTTCTATTCCAAATCTATTTGTGCATCATCCATGTCCACTCTACACCAATTCACATACATCCCATACACATCTCATACATCCACACTCCTATATATACAAGATAATTCATTGAAACACTTATCTAGGTTAGCCACAAACAAAATATACAAAATTACATAAATTAGGCCACTTGAACCAAAAATATCAAATGTGGTCCACTTTAGGAGATAGAGAGGACTTAAACAAATCTCCATACATCCTTTCCAAATGATTACAATGAACCACACACACTACCACATCCTCCAAGGTCGACATCAATTGAAACATGTAGATAAATACTGTAGTATGCCAACTAGTTGGCCCAAAATCATTCTCCAATGCACAAAACTTAATGCAAATATACATATGCCATGGTGAGACCCATATCAACATAAAAAAATAAATCACTAAAGTGTATCGAGATTCAAAATTCATGATCCAAATAGGATACACCACCTCAATCAACTAGAAACCAACCCAACTAACAACACGGAACTCTAAACACAAACTTGCCCATCAAACTATGACTATAAAACTAAATTGGAGCACTGCACAAATCAAATAAAAATGTCCTCCAATCTGTAACAATAAAAGCCACATATCAAAGAACCACCAAACATTCTCTGGACCAGTTTTGACAAACACCCCACTATCAGAAACAACAATAACTAACTCAACCATTTGAGAAACAGAGGACCTACAAAATTGATAGTACAACATGCATAGATCATAAACACTATCCCCAGAACCACACCCCACAATCTTCAAATACTAGAGGAATGCAAAGTATTCTTCCTCTAAAACATTAAAAAATTCTTTCATATATAAATATTGTTTCCTACATATTGAAACTTGCACTACACCAACCTTCTAGAACCACCTCAATATCACTACACAATAACATCAAAACATACATCTCTGGACCATTTGCAACACATAGTGACATCAATGATAACACAAGACAAGTTGACATCAATGACAAACAAGATAGGTTGACATCAATGTCAACACAACATAGCAACTTAAGTTTCCAACATATATATTATTAAATTGCAATATGGCTTAAAGTCTAAACAACTTATCATCACATTTTAATATATGATGATAGTATTAAGTTGCAATTATTTATAGTCTTTATGTGAGTTGAATTGTTATCCTAGTGTTGAAGTAACAATAAACTCTTAAACTAACTCTTGTATCACATTAAATTATGTATAATGTGAGCTTGATAGGCTTCTATCAATGCATTGGATTTGGAAGTGAAATGGTATTAATTGTATTCCATGATGCAATAAAGAAGATCTATAATTGTTTCTTGTATTTGGATTTGGTAATGCTTATGGAAAAGATCAATGAAATACAATATAAATTCATTAAATCGAAACTCAAAACCATTTCTTGATTAATCAATTTAGAATTAAGTTTTAAAATCTAGAATAGGGAAAATATTTTTCATTCACACATGACAGATATAGGGAATATAACTCTTTCTTTTTTGGGGGGTGGAAGACTAACTTTAATAAAACTCCTTTCACTTTTCTTTGAGCATTATTACTATAACTTCTTCAAGCTATGACTCTTTTCTTATTTGGGGTTGGGAATCAAAGGAGCTACCATAGTCATTGAGTTTGTGGAATTAGTTTGGATATGTCATTCATTCTATTCAGATGTGTATCATGATTAGTTGGTTTGGGATTTGATGATTTGGGAGCTATCATTTGTTCTAGTAACCCTTTTGGTCATCGGTAAGGGTTTTACCAGCAGAGCTTTGTTGAAGATTTTTTGATGCACATGATAAGTGGTGTTGGCATGGCTTCTAGATGGCTATCAGGATGTTGTTGGTTATATTGTTCATGTTCTTGTTGATCGGTGGTGTTGGATTTGGTTTATGGCGACCTATTTTGGGTCCGGTGTTATCTAGGTTATGGATCGGTTTATGTAACATGTTGGTGGATGATCCCGATGCGTTACCGATGGGATTTAATGATTGGTTTACATTGTTTTCAGCCTAAGCCACATTGGTTGATCATTGGATTGTAGGTTTATGTTATGAATTTATTGTATTATCTTTTAGGTGCCCGACCTAATTGTTTAGTTCTCGGGTTGGTATAAATATGATGTAAGATCTCTTTGTAGATCATGGGCTTATGGATTATGGGATATAGGATTATCTATGTGCAAATAATGTTGTAATAATATGCAGAGATTTTGATCGATTATAGGTGATCAAATTGGTTTTGTAAGAGAGGTTTAAGGCCTCTGGTATTGAGCTTAACTGGAACTGTACTCAGGCATAGGAGATGCTATACTTGCAGTTCAATCTTCATTCTGGATTGTAGTCTGATGTTTTTTGTAGTCAGTGAAGCTCCTTTTGTAATGATCAGTGCGCTCTAGGTTGTTGGCCTTCCTACATGTGCATGCCTCTTCATTTTGTAATCACATACTTACTGCAGAAGTATTATTTGATTGCGGGTAGGCTTCCCACCATGGTTTTTCCCTTTACCGAGTTTTCCACATACAAATCTTGGTGTCATGTGTTGTGGATGGATTGTAACTATTCTGTCATTTATGTTTATGTTTAATTTCTATATCAGTCATTCTAGTATTTGGTATATGCATTCCAGTATTGAGTTTATGTGTTCCGGTAATAAGGGTTTGAATGCTTAAAGTTCTATAATCTAGTGACAACTGATTCACCCCTCCCCCCCTCTCATTTTTCCTCTAGTTATCTGAGTTGTCTAATAATTGGTATCAGAGTTTGGTCCTCTCTTCATAAGCTTAACCACTTGAGGAAGATCTTATGGCGTCTAACAGTGCAAGTTCATCTGCAACTGTTTTCCGAAGAGAAATTCCTAGGCTTGATGAAACAAATTATAGGGTATGGAAGATTTAGATGGATACTCATCTGAGATGTCTTAGAAAGGAAATTTGGGAGATCAATGAGAAAGGTGCAACACTTTTTAATCGGGCATCTAGCAATCCTCCTCCAACAGGTCTGGATAAAGAGCATGAGAATGATTGTAGAGCTAGAGAAACCCTTTTGTGGGCACTTTCTGATCATCAAATAATGGGACTAACTGACAAATCAACTGCAAAGGCTATATGGGACAAATTGGAGACTCTGAATGAAGGTGACCCTACTATTAAAATTGCTAAACTTGATGGTTACCGGGTAAGGTATGAGAACCTGAAGATGGAAGAAGATGAAAGGATTACTGCTTTTATGGAGAGAGTTAATGAGATTGTTCTATGAATTCAATGTTGTGGTGGATCTCTGAGCGAAGATGAAATTGTTTCTACAATACTGAGAGCTTTTCCACCGGATTATAAGATGAAGGCTATTGTAATTAATGAACTAAGAAATATGGAAAACACCTTTGTTAATAGGGATACCCTGGTTGGGAAATTATCTACTTTTGAGCTTGAGGAATTTGGACCTTCTAGAGCTGTAAAATTTGAACCTACTTTTCATGCATCTACATCATCTACCGGCAAGAGTGATTGGAAATATTTATATGCGAAGGAACTAGAGGATATGAAGAAAGAAGATGAAGAGTTTGAGCAACTTGAAGCCTTATTTTCTAGAAGAGTACCTAAAGGACTGGCAGAAAGTAAGTATGAAGGAAAATCACCTTTTAAATGTTTTGCATGTAATAAGATAGGTCATTTTGCATCTAGATGTCCTGAAAGGAATTCAAGATTTGAAGAAAGAGATAGAAGATCTTTTAGGCCCAACCATGATTATCAAAACAAGCATAAGTACAGGAGAAACAAAGACAAATCATGCTACTATGTTGATGAGGATGGTGTGACTAATTTTGATGATGAACTGGCACAAGATTCAGCTAGTGGATCTGGCAATGGAAAGGAATGGGTATTTTTGGCTATCAAGGAAAATGATCTGGTACCTGAATAGAAGGCCCTTGCTGCTAAAATTGAAGACAAGGATGAATGGGTAATTGGCAGTGGATGTTCACATCATATGGCTGGAGATAAAAGGAAGTTCTTATCTTTGCAAGAATTTGATGGTGGCCTGGTTAGATTTGGAGATGACAAAGCATGTATGATCAAGGGAAGAGGAACAATATCATTGGATGGTAAGCATAACACTGATAATGTCTATTATGTTGAAGGTTTAAGGAATAATCTTTTTAGTGTAGGATAGTTGGTGGATAAGGGATTTCAATTACAGTTCAAGGATGGAAAATGCAAGATTATCAACAGATCTAGATTGGAAATAGCAACCAGTACATAGATGAAAGGTAATATCTTTCATTTGAACTCCGGTGAGAAGACATGTTTGATTACACAAATTGATGAGAGTTGGCTATGGAATAAGAGGTTGTGCCATGTGAATTTTGATTTCATTGTGAAGATCAGTTCTACTAAGGTAGTTAGAGATATACCTAATATTGTAAAGCCCTATAATCTGGTATGTAAGGAATGCCAAATGGGAAAGCAAATCAGAACTACTTTTAAGAGTATACAAGACAAATATAATGATGTTCTTGATCTTATTCATACTGATTTGTGTGGTCCTTCTAGAATCAAAAGTTTTCAGGGTGATAGATATTTCATGCTAATTATTGATGACTATTCAAGAATGATGTGGGATACTTTTCTAAGGGAGAAGTCTGAAGCATTTGAAAAGTTTAAAATATTTAAAGCTAAAGTTGAGACAGGGACAGGATTGAATATTAAATGCTTAAGGTCAGTTCAAGGTGGATAATTCATATCCGGTGAATTTAACAGCTATTGTGAGAAGAATGGCATAAGGAGACAGTTGTCTGCACCCCAAACACCTCAGCAGAATGTAGTTGTGGAAAGGAAATCAAAACTATCTTGGATGCCGCTAGAACTATGATGATGGAAGCTAATCTGCCTCATATCTACTGGAGAGAAGTTGTAAGCATGGTAGTATACACATTCAAAAGAGTTCATATCAAAGGAGACACCGGTAAGACACCTTATGAGTTATGGTTTGGTCATACACCGAAAGTTAAATATTTCAGAATCTTTGGTAGCAAATGCTATATCAAAAGAGATGATCCCATTGGAAAGTTTGATCCTAGATGTGATGAACGAATATATCTTGGTTATTCTAATGAAATTAAAGCATATAGATATTATAAAAAAACATTACAGAGAATTGTGGAGAGCACAAATGTCAAGGTGGATGAGCAGAATAGAAGTCAAATCAGAACTTATTAGAAGGAACCGACAATGGAAATGATCATAACTGAACCGGTAGCACCTACACCGAAATAGAATGTTGAACCAGTTACTCTGACAGTATCAGAAAACTCAACAATAACTAAAGATCAGGACAAAGGAATAGAAAATCATAAGACTCCTAGGTATGTAAGGTTGAATCATTCAGAAGATCAGATCATTGGAGACAAAAACAAAGGAGTGACGACAAGAAGAAGGTTGACAGCTAATGAGGTATGTTTAATTTCTCAAGTTGAACCAGCATCAATAATTGAAGCTTGTAAAGATGAATGTTGGATGAAAGCTATGGAAGAAGAATTAGATCAGATAGAAAAGAATAACACATGGATTTTAGTTCCCCAACCTAAAAATAAGAATGTTATTGGAACTAAATGGGTTTTTAGGAATAAATTGAATGAAGATGGACAAGTGGTGAGGAATAAAGTTAGATTGGTTTGTAAAGGATATTCTCATAAGGAAGGAATTGATTATGGTTAAATCTTTGCATCGGTAGCTAGGATTGAAGCTATGAGATTATTTCTTGCTTATGTTGCACATAAGAACTACAAAGTTTATCAGATGGATGTTCATTGTGCATTTCTGAATGGGGATCTTGAAGAGGAAGTTTATATTGAGCAACCTGGTGGATTTTCACTTTCAGATGACAAAAACATGGTTTGCAGGTTAAAGAAAGCTTTATATGGATTAAAACAAGCCCCTAGAGCTTGGTATGCAAGACTGGATAAATATCTTTTGAAGCTTGGTTTCACTAAAGGTAATGCTGACATTAATTTATATTATAAGATCATTGATGATGAGATATTGATTATTGAAGTCTTTGTTGATGATATCATTTTTGGAGGTAAAGATAAGTTATGTATGGATTTCTCTAACAATATGAAGAATGAATTTGAGATGTCTATGATTGGGGAGATGAGATTTTTCTTAGGTTTGCAGATTACTCAAACTGATAAAGGTATTTTCATCTCTCAAACTAAGTATGCTAGAGATTTGTTGAAGAAATTTGGGTTGGAAAATTCTAAATCGGTTGGTACACCTATGGTTACAAGTGAGAAATTGACAAAGATAGATGCATCTACACCAGTAAATCCTACAAGGTACAAGTCTATGATTGGAGGTTTGTTATATTTGACTTAGACTAGATCGGATATAATGAATGCAGTATGTATTATATCAAGATATTAAAGTGATCCTAGAGAAAATCATGAGGGTGTGGTGAAAATAATTTTTCAGGTATTTGCAGGGAACAACTAAATATGGTTTGTGGTATCATAAAAATGATGACTTTACATTGAGTGCATATATGGATGCAGATTGGGTTGGAGATGTTGATGAATGGAAGAGCACATCTAGTGGAGCTTTTTTTCTTGGAAAGAAACTTGTTTCATGGATCAGCAAGAAGCAGTCGTGTACATATTTATCTACTGTTGAAGCTGAGTATGTTGTTGTTGCTACTAACTATACACAAGTTCTATGGATGAAGCAAATGTTGAACGATATAAAGGTGGACTGTAATGAACCAGTAGTTATTCACTGTGATAACTCTATTGCTATTGCTATATCAAAGAATCTGATATTTCATTCTAAGACAAAGCACATATCTATCAAGTATAACTTTTTGAAGGAAAAGGTGGAAGCAAATAAAGTCAGACTGGTTTATGTGAACACTAAAGAGCAGATTGCAGACATCTTCACTAAACCTTTGCCTAAAGAATCATTTGAGTACTTCAGAGACAAATTGGGGCTTTCTTCCCCTCCGATAGAGACTTGAGTGATGTTGATTGGCATCAGTCTGGCATACACTTACAGAGCTACTATTCATTCTGGATTGATGTGGTGGTGCTACTACTCAGGGGGAGTAGTCAGCAGTGTGGTTCAATGGATTTGTGATTTTTATTTGATATTTATGTCAAATCTTTGTCATTGATGTCAAAGGGGGAGAGATATATGTGAAAAACATAGCTTATCAGGATATCAGTCAAAAGGGGAGTTTTGCCCAAAGCTTCATTGCTATATCATTTTGTGGGAGATTATTGGTTGTCTTCCATTGGGGGAGACTTGTTTGGCATTTATTGGCACTTGGATGTTTTTCACATCTAGTGATGCCATCAATGTCAAAGGGGGAGATTGTTGGCAATTTGGAGGAATTGATTATGTGTTGCATTCATGTTTTGTCATTGATGGCAACACCAGCGGTTTTGGTAGAGTGGTTGGATTATGATGTTGATCTGGTATGCTCTAGTATGATTTGGTTTGTGGAATTGGTTTGGATCCATCATTCATGTTATTCAGATGTGTATCACGATCAGTTGGTTTCAGATTTGATGACTCAAGAGCTATCATTTGTTCTAGTAAGTCTTTTGGTCACCGGTAAGGGTTTTACCGACTAAGCTTTGTTGAAGATCTTTTGATGCATGTGATAAGTGGTGTTGGTGCAACTTCTAGTTGGCTATCAAGATGTTGTTGGTTATCTTGTTCATGTTCCTGTTGATCGGTGGTGTTCGATTTGGTTTATGGCGACCTATTTTGAGCCTGGTGTTATTTAGGTTATGGACCGGTTTATGTAACGCATTGGTGGATGATCTCGATGCGTTATCGATGAGATTTAATGATTGGTTTACATTTTTTTTTACCTAAGACAACTTGGTTGATCATTGGATTGTGGGTTTATGTTATGAATTTATTGTATTATCTTTCAGGTGGCTGACCTAATTGTTTAGGTCCTGGGTTGGTATAAATATGATGTAAGATCTCTTTGTAGATCATGGGCTTATGGATTATGGGGTATAGGATTATCTGTGTGTGAATAATGTTGTAATCATATGCAAAGGTTTTGGTCGATCTTAGGTGATCAAATTGGGTTTGTAAGAGAGGTTTAAGGCCTCCAGTATTGAGCTTAACCAAAACTATACTCAGGCATAAAAGATGTTATACTTGCAGTTCAATCTTCATTTTGGATTGTAGTTCGATGTTTTTTGTAGTCAATGAGGCTCCTTTTGTAATGAGCAGTGCACTCTATGTTGTTGGCCTTCCTGCATGTGCAAGCCCCTTCATTTTGTAATCACATACTTACTACATAAGTATTATCTGACTGTGGGTAGGCTTCCCACCGTGATTTTTCCCTTTACCAGGTTTTCCATGTACAAATATTTGTGTCATGTGTTGTGGATGGATGGCAATTATTTTGTGATTTATGTTTATGTTTAATTGCTATATCAGTCATTCTAGTATTTGGTTTATGCATTCCGGTATTGAGTTTATGTGTTTCGATAATAAGGGTTTGAATGTTTTTTTCTATAACCCGATGAACAATTGATTCACCCCCCCCCCCCTCTCAGTTGTCCTCTGGTTATCTAAGCTATCTAATAGCATGAACATTTGAAATAGATAAATTACTTCTTACTTTTTGTACTTTTACTACTTCTTGAAATGTAAAGAGAAAAATTGAATCTTAATGGAAATTATCTTCAAGATGATTAAGATTGATGCCTTCCTATAGGGAAATGAAGTCCACACACATCCAATTTCTGATCAATATTCAAAATGCTTGGCACTCAAATTTGTTTATACCTTGTATTAACGTGCATTACTATAATGTTAACAAATTCTTCTTTTTAATCGAGTTAATTTCTTCCAATTTGTTGTGACTTTATTAGGTAGAATTTAATTTTGCCTTACATAAACCAATTAACTAAGTTACACAAAGTGAGAAAAACTTCTTTGATAAATTAGAAATATCCTTGATAATCTGAATTAAATAAATAAAAAATACTAAACTGGAGACAACCATATAATATATGTCATTAACAACCAAACAAGTAATTGAGAGCATAAATTGAAACTATTTGTATTATATAACCACCCCTGCAAGGAAAGTAAAATATGTTGGAAACCGATAACACTGAGAGGGGGGGTGAATCAGTGTTATACTGGAATGATTAATTTTAGCCTTTTTAAAATATGCATACACCAACCGGTATACTGGTACATACAGAATTGAAAGAAGTAAAGAAACCAATAAGCCAATCACATAAATGAGAACCATAACACACAGATTTATACATGGAAAACCCCAAAGAGGAAAAACCACTGTGGGATTTGTGACCCACAATATCAATCCACTGGCCATATGAAGAGATATTACACAATATGAGGGGCCTGCACTTGCAGCAAGGCTTATAGCCTAGAGCACACTGCTCAATCACAAAAGGAACCTCACTGACTACATAAAAGTCTAGACTACAATCCAGAGAAGTGTGAACTGCTAAGATAGCATCTTCTATGCCAGAATACAGTTCCGATTTAAGCTCTGTTTGTTTCAGTCTGAAACCCTAAACCCTTTACCAGAATAACCCTTACATGCATTTCCTCACATATATGATCTCTCTGATATATTTCACATCATATTACATTCACATATCCATAATCTCCTATCTCATGTCTATCTAAAAATGATCTATCAAACTAACCTATATACCCTATACAAAATTTGTATGCCTTATGTCGGCTTACAAAGATATATACAATATCAAATTACATGTCGACCAGATAACATAAATGCATAAACATTAAAACCAATTGTCGATGTCGGATCCAAGATATGTCGGCCTCCAATACCGATAACCTTTACTAAACCATGTCGGCCTGCATTGTCGGTGACCAAAGAAATCATTATGTTCTACCGGTGTCGATGTCATATCTGTGAAGTGCCCACCGGTACACCACTGAACCAAAGAATGAAGCTGGAACACAATACCATGTTGCCATCAATGACATCATAGTGAAACCAACCAATTGAGTGTCAATAGCCAACAATTTCCCCCTTTGGCATTGATGGTAACACTCATGTGAAAAATGGCCAAGGTTTCATCTATCAGTTTCATCCTGCCCTGCTCCCCCTAAGATGAATATGAAAAATACTTCATATCTCCATGATTCCATGACTCCATAGCTCCATCACTCCATAACTCCCCCTAATGTATACAACTCCTTTTATTCTTTTTCAAATCTATATCACTCCCCCTTTGACATCAATGCCATCAAAGATTCTAAAAAGAATGTCAAAGAATAAGAATTGTACAATGAATATCCCAAAAATATCTTATCGGGAGCTTGACAAATTTCAAAATTCCCAGACAAGCCTTCTCTAGTAGCTCAAGATAAGTATCCCAGCCGATTTTGAATGTGTCGGAGATAGATAAAAGTCCACTCAATATATGTGCAAAAGACTCTTTCTCATTTACCTTTGTCGGTGTGGGATTTCCCACCATATCCATGCATTCTTTCTTATGTACACTGAGTGAATCCAACTGGGGACTCACCAAGCCTCTCATTATTCTATCTCTTCTTATTATTTTGTCTCTTTCTTTCTCAAGAACAAAAATTTGGTTCTCCAAAATCAAAATTTGACCATAATGGATGTAGTTAATGAAATCAATCCATCAAAAGAATTAGCTATATTTGCAATTTTCTCCTGAATTTATTTTATCTTTTTATCCACATTAGTTGTATTTATTTTAGTGTTACAACATACCCTATATATGTGTACATTGCTTCAAAGAATTTTCTATTAGTATCAGCTTCTCATCAATCTTTTTCTTCTCAGATTCAATTACCTAGTCAAATGCAACTCTCTTAGCCTGAGTAAACCTTTCTAGTGCTTGTCAGTTTGAAATTTGTTGTAAGGATTGAAAATCCTTTGAAATATGCTCAGTGATTATCTTAAGCTTTCCAGATGGCCTTGATTCATTTTCAATCTTACACTATAGGACCAGTCGGTGTAAAACAGTGATTGATTGATCAATAATCCCTTTATCTATGGATCCCTCCTTCATTAGTTTTTGTGTTGCCATCATCATGAGTTCAGTAGGACTCATCTCTGTGATGTTTTTCTTTTCGACCTGTGAGGTGTCAATTGACAACAATGATGGACTAGCTACAGGTTCCCTGCCGGATTCCCCTGTCTTCTCTTCTAAAGATTTATCCTTTATAACCTCCTCACTTGCACTAGTGGCTTCACCACTTGTTGCAGTCTGTGTAACTATTGGTTCCTCTATAGGAACTGTAACCTCAACCTATACATTTATATCCGGAGGACAATTATCCTTAATATTAGTATCTTGTACAGTATTAGCTTGTTCACTCTCTGCATTAACCGGTATCTCAATATTTGTCTGTACATTTGTATTTATCGGGGGCTCAATTTCCACTATCTTAATATTTTTCAAAACTGAGGGTGAAGTAACCATAATCCCCTTTTCTTTTCCTCCAACCGGGGTACATTGTCTATCTTGGTTTCCGGTGAAGTAAAGAATCCTCTATTTTCTCCAATAAATTTAACCCATGCTTTTTGAGTCTCCTTTATTGTTTCATTTACTCTTCCTAGCATCAGACTAGTTATCCTATGTTTGCTATTGAAAAATTTCTATCTACCACCTCAAGTGTCTTTTCCATTTCATCTGAAGCAATAGTAACACAAATAGATAATAGCTCTTGAATTTTAATATGTTTATCTTCTTGCATAGCTAACAGTCTTCTAGCATCTAACATATTATACAATTCAGTCGTTATTTGATTTTCTATTTCTATTAAGGCTTTCTTATAAATATCCAAGTATAATAAGATTGCTTCCTCTACCTCTCTTTGTTCATCATCCTCTAAGTGTTCATAATAAAATTGAACATTGTTCAACATGCCATCCTTAGTGATTTCATCTACTAATTTTGCACAAGTTTTAGGTGGTATGATAGTCACATTACCAAATTCAATTGCTAAGTCGATGTCACTCTTCTTATTCTTCTTTGTAGTACCAGATGCAGCTGAAGGTGTTGCCTTTGGTGCTTTCTTTTGTGCTGGTATTTTGATTATAACCTTCCTAACCGGTTGCTTCTTAGCTTCTACCTTTGTTTTCTTCCCAACAACCCTCTTAAATGCCAACGGTGTGTCATCCTCAGATTCTAATTCTGTAGTAATAGGCTCAATATGTACTTGAGGATCCCTCCTCTTTCTGCCTTTCTCCGGGACAACATCAATTAGTGCTTTGATGTCCTTTGAGACCTTCTCCACAAATTTGCTCGCTTTCCCTTCCTGTTTCTCTCTTTCTTCCAGTTGAACTCTGTTTCAACCTCTTATGTTTTCTGTTGTGTAGTATCATAGGGTTTCTCTGCCTCATCAATTAGTGCATCAATCAATATTTTTGCATAGGCATCAAGAATCTGTGCATCCATCTCATAGCCCATTTCTTCAATCCAAATCTTTTGGGGCTTAACTTCTTCCATAAGTGTCTCATCCTTCTTTACCATGAAGCATATGTCGATTGAATATTTTTCCACAATATGCTCAAGTACCCTTACCCTAGACCTCATATATTTTTGGAATGCTTTGAAATACCCCCATACCTTATCATCTCTCTAACTTCCCAAAGCAGTAATTGATTGTTTCAATTGTCTCCCTATCGGGATGTCAAATGCTCATTGACTTTTACCAAAACTGGGTGCATCATTCATGAAATATAACATCAAGAAAACTATCAAGTTCCCATACCAGAATGTACCCTTAATTTTCCCTAGGTTTATTAACAACCCATCTAGCATCCAACCGCATAGATCTAATTTCACATTCTCTCTCATTATTTTGTATGCTGCCAAAATGCATGAACTGGAAATAGAATTCGGTTAGTTTGACTGAGTTACCTTATACCAGATGATCATGCTACTGAATTTGATGTCTATGTTGGTGATAGTGCTCACTTTCATGGATCTTTTGTCAGATGTTGCACCGGTGATCTTTTTCACAAAATTATTTGAAACCTTCTTGTCTAGATGTTGCCCAACTAATGGTAAACTAGTGATTGCCCGAATGGCTTCCTTGGTGATTTTGTAAGGTCTATTTAACAATATAAATTCCCCATGTACTCTGCTCAAGACATATCTGATTATCTCATCCTCAAATTTTGGAATATCCAGAATGTCGGTAAACCCTAGGTCTTCAATACACTTGAATGTTCGTTTGATCTTTCTAGATTCTCCCATCAACTCACTCATATACATGGCCTTAATTTCAAAAGTTCCCAAGTATTTGATGTGATAGTGAATATATGCCCTAACATCCTCTACATAGACAACTCCCTCTGGAACGTGAGAAAATGCTCCAACTGAATCTTCCAGGATAGCCACATGTGGATACCGCTTGAAAATTGGCCTGGGGCGGTCCTTGACCTCTACCATAGATGGGTTTGCAACAAAAATAGGAATAGATGATCCTACTTTCATGTTTTAAGATAAATACTTTTTGATCTCTCTCGGTGAAAACCTCCAACAAATTCTTCCAGATGCTGATGAAATCGCTCAAGAAGAAATCTGTTTGCTCTAAATTGCCTTTGATTTCTCTTAGTCGCTCTAAAATCATTTTGAATGCAAGTTGATCAACAATGAAGTGAATTCAACCTTTTAACCTTCGAGAAAAACCCTAATCTTCCATTGACATAAATGACTACCAGTGAAAGATACCGGATCTTGCACAGAACATATCCATGCCAGATAATCATCTTCAATGTCTAGAACATCTTCCAGAACCTCTTCCTGGGGCATATGCAGCATCTTCATGAATTTTTCTTACCCCTAAGACATCTGCCTTAGTTACCAGATGAGCTCCCTGTCAGTGCAGGAGCAATCTCTTCAACTGGATAACTAATGGGGACATTCCCATCTGATGATTGTTCTTTAGTCTTTCTAACCCATCTCTGAGTATGATATTGTCAGATTTCACTAACCTTCTCTTTTCCTTTCTCATTTGATCCTCCATTACCAACTGGTGGATTTTTGCTTCTACAGAACTTAGCATTATGTCCAACCTCATTACATGCATAACATGTAACATTGTTCCTTTCAATTGATTTGCTAAAACTAGTGAAATTGCTTGACCTGCACTGATTAGCCATATGTCCAAATTTTCCACAAGCATAGCATTTAACATTAATTCTACAATCTTTTGTCTTATAACCATACTTATTACATTTAGAACATTTACCAGGAGCAGAATCAACGTTTTGATTTGCTTTGTTTCTACATTACCTAGCCATGTGACCAAATCTATTGCAAACAAAACATCTACCATTGAATTTATAAGCATTAAATTTCCTTACCGGTGCCTTATGGTTTTGATCTTCATTATCAGTACCAGAACTTTGTCCTTTCTCAAATCCAAGTCCACTGGAATCTCCAATCTGCCTTTGTCTTTTCAATAACTCATATGTGCTGAGCTAATCTTGAATTTTTCTTTGTACTCACTTGCAGTAGTTAGATCTTATCTCATAATTATCATTTTTCTCTCAAGCTCTTGTTCATTACTCTGGGATTGTACCAAATCAGTTCTCAACATATCATTCTCATGAACCAACCTACCACATTCTTCAAATTTGTTCTTCAAGGATACAATAAGATTTTCTTCCTTCTTCTTTTTTTCCTCAATCTCCTTCGACATCCTCATAGTTAACACTTGCATTTCATTTTTCATAACCATGTTCTCCTGACTCAATTTTTGACATTGTTCCTTAAGTGCATTTTTCTCTTCATCATCCTGACTTTACAAAAGTTCCTTCCTCCTAGCTTGAATAGATGATAACCTCTCTTGTAGGACAAGAATGAATTCCTTAGCAGAATTCAATTTATCTTGTAGCTTTAAGTTCTTCACCCTTTCAGCATCATAATCTTCAAGTGCCATCTCAAGTTGCTTCTCCAAAGCCATATCCATGGATTGTGGTTTCAGGATCTTCCTCAAGTTGTTAAACTTCCTCTGAGGCACATGGCTTTGATAGCAATTGTTGGAAACCAATAACACTAAGAGGGGGGGGGGGGTGAATCAGTGTTATATTGGAATGATTAATTTTAGTCTTATTAAAACATGCATACACCAATCGTTATATCGGTACATATAGAATTGAAAGAAGTAAAGCAACCAATAAGCCAATCACATAAATGAGAACCATAACACAGATTTATACGTGGAAAACCTCAAAGAGGAAAAACCATGGTGGGATTTGTGACCCACAATATCAATCCACTGGCCATATGAAGAGATATTACAGAATTTTTGGGGCCTGTGCTTGCAGGAAGGCTTACAGCCTAGAGCACACTACTCAATCACAAAAGGAGCCTCACTGACTACATAAAATTCTAGACTACAATCCGGAGAAGTGTGAATTGCTAAGATAGCATCTTCTATGCTAGAATACAGTTCCAGTTTAAGCTTTGTCTGTTCCTATCTGAAACCCTAAACCCTTTACCAAAATAACCCTTACATGAATTGCCTCACATACATGATCTCTCTGATATATTTCGCATATCCATAATCTCCTATCTCATGTCTATCTCAAAATGATCTATCAAACTAACCTATATACCCTATGCAAAATTTACATTCCTCATGTTGTCTTACAAAGATATATACAATATCAAATTACATGTCGGCTAGATAACATAAATGCATAAACATTAAAACCACATGTCGATGCTGGATCCAAGATATGTCAGCCTCCAATATCGATAACCTTTACTAAACCATGTCGGCCTACATTGTCGGTGACCAAAGAAATCCTTCTATCCTGTCGGTGTCGATGAGGTATTTGTGAAGTGTCTGTCAGTACACCACTGAACCAAAGCATGAAGTTGGAACACAATACCATGTTGCCAACAATGACAACATAGTGAAACCAACCAATTGAGTGTCAATTGCCAACATAATAGTCTCTTATGCCACCCTTATTTTCTATTATATATGTCTATGTATCTTTTTCAGTCTTGGTTTCTCCCTTATATTAAAAATAGGAGAAGCAACAAGCTTCAGACCATTACAAAATAACTGTTTGAAATTAAAGGACACACCTTTTCATAAACTTAAATAAACCTTAATTAAAACATTCTAAAAGCTTGATAATTAAAATAATTTTTTTTGAAACAAGTATTGATATAAGACATAAAATGAGAATAGTTGATGAATATAAGAATGTCTTTTATCATCATACTACAAGGAGCAACCCATGACTAATGGGTATAGCAAGGTTCTACTTTAAATAAGAGCATCCTTCATATTCACTGGTTGGCTTTCCACTACATCAATCTTTTGAGGGCTTTAAATAAGTACTCTCCCACTAGTAGATGTTATAATCACTTGGCCACTTATAGTTCTGAATAGTAGGCACATTTGTCAAGTGGTCTTTCCATTATTTATCTGTTTGTCATGCCCAAACTTTTGGGCAAAAACACAACAACAATTTTTTTTTGAACACTTAATTACTTGTGACCTATGCTTAATTAGATGTGACAACCTAACAAGTTATTTCAAACAAAATCTTAAATCGATATATGAACAGATTTCTAAAGTGAGCGATAATTAATTTAATTTAATTAGGAGACTTAAGATTTATCTCAACCTCCTAAATAGTTAGTTACAATCTAGAGTTTTAACTTACTTAATAATTTACAATAATAGTCGTTACTAAAACTGGTTTACTAATTAATTTGCCCTCCAATTATTAATAACATTATGGGTTATTATTGTTCCCATACATTATTTAAATGACTCCAACTTCCACAATTAATGACACTAATACAATTTCTTGAATCAATAATTATTTATCAAATATCAAGTTTCCCCCAATCATTGATATTACAATCTCTTCATATATAACTAAATTAATTTTTTTTAATCTATTAATTCAATATTAACACGATTTGAATGTATTATTATTAATTAATCGAGCAAATAAAATTAAGTGCCAAATGTTATTATAATAATTAAATTACTTAATAAAAGGTTCCACTAGGGTTAAATAAGTATGCAAGAACAAGTCCATTAACTTATTTTAGAAAAGTATATTACTCCACCACAATACCCACTTACTAATAACATTTAGTAACCTTTATTAAATTATTCCATTTAATTATAAATACCATTAAAATCTCTAAAAAGGATTTATACAACTTAAATCAAGTTGTTATATATTACTTCTCCAAACATTAAATATTAAATATTTAATAATCAACATTTAAATTACCCCTTGGTTCAAAATTTAATCATAAAAATTCTCATAAACAAAACTCTCCTAATAAATTTACTCAATATGAGTATATTATTACTTGATGAATAATTAATCCCCAAATTTTAATTATAATTCCAATAGAAAGTACCAAAATTAATATTAATCATAAACTAAATGGGGCAATTCCCATTTCAAATTTTAAAATCAATTTTCCCCCTCTTTTTATCATTTCCTCTTTTATTATTATTTCAATTCCTAACCCTAACTAGGGTTTCTAGTTTTATATCCTTATGACTCCCCCATTTACTCATTTATTTTTTTTAATTGTACTTTACCCTAACCCGAAATAGGGTTAGGGTTTTATATAGCATTTCTCACACATATTATTATTTGTTTTGCTTTTGTTTTTTGTGTGTGCATGTGTGTGTGTAGGTGTTCTTGGTAGAGGAGGCGGCGTGAAGAAGGCTAAAGAGAGGAATGGTCGTGGGGGGGTTGAAGGGGGAAGGCAACGCCTTAAGGTCGCGAGCGGTGTCGAAGGTGTGGGCGGCCCCTGTGGAACCCCACAAGCGGTGGCCGCCATCCACTGTGGCTTCCCACAGTGGTGGCTATCATCCCTTGTGGGTTTCCACAGTGGCGGTCATCGCTGCTGGGGGTCGCCCGCAGTGGCGGGTCTCATCTCGCCCACTACGGGCGGCCCACAGCGAGCGGTGGCTCGCTCACTATGACGGCCGCAGGGGGAGCGGAGGCCCCTTCCCCGATGGTGGTAAGGGTTTCATGGCCTTACCATCGTCAGATTCACAGAGATAAAGCATTTTATTATATTTATTTATTTTTTATATATTTTTTTTGTAAATAATGTGTAAGAAATGTATATATATATATATATATAAAGATATATATGTGTGTGTGTGTGTGTGTGTGTGTGTTAATATATATTAATATATATATAAATATGACAGCAAGTTCTAAGATATAATATACATTATATATACATATGTTTTTAGCAATAAGGCATATGTAAATTTCTGGGAACATTTTAAAAATATACATATGTATATTTTATATTGGTTTATATATATATTTATATATATATACATGTATTTTAAATTCATTTTCTGATGCCCACATGATTAATCTGATTTAAAGGCTAATCTACTTAATCAGATTAAGTAAATCATATAGAATATATGCACCGCTTTAATGATCTGTATATTTTATTTTTTTTATAGCAGCATACATGTTCCTTTATTCTTCTTAAATAAATACAGTAGCTTAGTTTGGAACTTAGAACATTAGATGTAAATTTGGGTAATATATATATATATATATATATATCAAGATATTTTAATTAAACAAAGAGTAGAATAAACTTTAATTTATTTTAATGCATATAGTATGCTATTGGTAACAATGTCTAGAATTATATGTTTTTCCACTATACTTGCATTGCATACTAGAAAAATATAACAGTAATGATTTTATCTACAACTGCAACTATCTTTATCTGATTTACTTTTTATCTTTAACCAACAAGATGTAATGCAGATTTATATTAACTCTAAAATGCCCATTTATTTATCTTTTGTGTTTAAACTATAGACATAAGTAAATATTTCATTTCCCTTTTCTTTTTGTTTAACTACACCTCTAGCACTTATTTCCTTTTGCAAATTAACATAAATAACCAAAATGAAACCACTTAATTCTACAACTATTTTTCTCTTCCATTTCCAATATATATTTATCCTTTATTAACTAAATAAAACAGAAATAGATTTCTTCCATCTATTCAAGCAATAACAATTACAATGAAATAACCCAAAAGCCTTCTTTTTGCAAAAAAATAAATACTTCAAATGTAAAATACATCTTTATTACATGGTAAAACTATTCTAATATTTACATTTTCTTTACTGCAACTAAACACAATAAGAAGTCCTTTTTTTTCTTTTAACTAAAATACAATAGGAAATTCTTTTCCTTTTTCTTCAACTAAAATACAATAATACATAGGGTCATTCCAAAGCTTTTTCTCCAACTTTTTCCCAAGCAAAACCTGCAATAAAAAGCTTAAGGTTGTGACCATGGAGGCTCACCACCCAACCTAAGCTTACTAGAAGCTACCCCCGAGCTAGGAGAATCAAGGCTAGATGGGAAACAAACATACAAACACATACATGCAGAAACCCATAACAACAAAGACACTCCCAACCCAAGGATTACACAATGTCACATATGTGAATTTTCAAATGGGGTGAAGGTGGACTATGTACCTTGAGGAGAATTCTGCAATAAAGTACATAATTGTCATAACAAGGCTGCAAATAACACATCCACAAGTTCCAGACTTGTCCCTATAATCCCTTATGTCCCCCAAGGCATACAAGCCAACAAAACTCCCCTTATGACCCCCATTGTATAAACAAATTACAATGCAGCAAGGGTCACACAATCCCTTGAGAATCACTCTCTTCCAAAGAGAGCCTCTCACTCAAAGGCTGTCAAACAACCCTTCACCCCAAGGCCACTCTACCCTCCCAAGGGTGAGTTTGGCCTTGAAAACTCCCAAAAACAAAACTCAAGGAAACACAATAACAAAAAAGAAAGAAAACTCATAGGGTAGAACTTCAACAATCTTCCCACACACAAAGTAATCACATTGAAATCAACTTATAACAAAAACTTTCAACAACACAAAAACATATAAGAATTAGAAAATAACCAACCTCAAATCTGCCAACACAAGGGTGATGAATCCTTTGGAGAAGAGTTGCCCAAATCCCCCATCTTCCTCCTTCAAGACTTAGTCAAAATCCTCTACCAAAAACTTCCAAAAATTACTCAAGAATCTCCAAAAATGGAGAGTGGGTGATCAAACTTCTCCTTCTCAAACTATTCCCTATGAAAACGCTCCTCACTCTTTCCAACCCACTTGGGAAGGGTGAAGGATGCTCATTGGTTGGTCTTCCCAAAATCTTACACATTCCCTAACCAAGGCACCTCAAAAAGGGGAAATGGAATGGGGAAGAGAAATGACACTCATGAAGTGGGTTATCTAACCTACGAAGACTCTTCTAAAGATGAAATTCAGCCAACTTGGGAAACTCAATTTTTGGGGAGGTTAAACAAGCCCTAGGGAGTGGACACATGGCTAAATTTGGCCTTCATCCATAGGTACATCATATGGCCCATTAAAAATCCCCCTAACTTGACCCCAAGAGTTAGTTTAACCCCCTAGAAGTCCACCCAAAGTTTACCTACTGGTCAACCCTGAGTTGACCCTTCTAATGGCTCCCTATCCAAGGTTTACTTGGGACCATTTTAGGATAATTAAAAATATATGCATTGGTAAAATAAATTTCCTCAAAAAGAGACATGTCAATGCCAACTCATCTTACAACACATGTGTCAAGTGACACTACAAAAAGAATTACACATCACTAAAACACACATGGCAAATGTCCCTTTTTGAAATTTATAAATTAAACAATTTCCAAATTAAACACTCATCCAAGCATAACATTTATAAATTAAAACACATTTACAAACGAAGGGTTGTCTCTCCAAATAGACAACCCCTGGCTTCACAATTGCATATAGGCCTAGGCTTGATTCTCCGAATAATTTTCATGGTCACATGGAATAATTTTCCTACACATCTCACTTGCACATTAGTAATTCCAAAAATCACATAAAATATTATAAAAAAGAATACAATTCAGACATCGCATAAAATTTCAATTATTAAAATCAAGTATCCAATTATCTGATAACATCCACATACAATAATCTACTGAATGACATCATCATCATAAACATGGAATTAAATCATTTATAGAGCATGCATCCATAATTTCAAATATCAAAAAGTACTGCAAATTTTGAGATCACTGACATAGGTCATATCAAGATTATCAAATCAGTGGATCATATAGGATCCATAACACATCAAAATATGCACCGCAAGGTAAAATGATTCCATAACCTGGTTTTATTATTTTTCCCACTAATCTATCCATCTAACATAGCCCATCCTATTGAATTATAACATTTATTAATACGGTCAACTATGGTCAACTAAGTCAACCAAAGCTTGATCGGGGAGGGGCTCTACATTGTTATAGCTCGAACCTTTATAATGAACCTAGTGTATCCAACATCTATTGCCACAATTGTATCTGGTAACATATTGAAGCTTTGAACATTGGTGTCCTTCTCCTCTCTCATATGTGATGTGATCTTAGGCACCATCTAGTAGAATTCACTTCTCCAATCACCAAAGTCTCTAATATGTCTATCTTTATTAGTGATATGAGGTATGGTCTAGTGCTTGAATGTGTGAAAAGAGTCTATTTTGGCTTTTACCTTAGGCTCCTCACCAAAAATATACTTGAGTTCTTCAATAATCATGTTCACTATTTTATCAGTTCCTTTTATAGCAGGAGGGGTAGTTGGATCCCTATGTATAACTTTACAAAAAGTGATGAGAGTGCGATGAACCGATTGCCATCTTTTTTATAATGCTTCTAATATAGGTCTATTTTCTTTTAATGTATCTAACACTTTTAGCAACAATTAATAGCCCTTATAGACATCATCCAATTTATCAATGACATACTTCACCCTATGTATTAGTATTTGTTTAAAAGTGCCAAGGATCCAATGGGGTACCTTCTATTAGATTTCTTCATTGGCTTTCTTCAACTCATTGATTTCCTTTTCATATTTTTTTTTCTTCAATCCATCCTTGATTGTCTGTGGTGCCCTCAACTGATTGGGGTGTATCATTTTCTATTAGGATAACCAATGGACAACTGAGAGGGTGGGGTGAATTAGTTGTCAACAAATTATGTGAATTAAAGCACTTAAAACCTTTTACCAAAATATAAGAAAATAGATACTGGAATAACTGATAAAGAATTAAAGCATAATTGAAAACCAAAGAATCAATACCAAGCAACCATAACACATAACACCATGATTTGTACATGGAAAACCTGGTAAAGGGAAAAACCAAGGTGGAAAACCCTACCCATAGTCAGATGATACTTCTGCAGAAAGTATATGATTACAATAAGGCCGTGCACATGCAGGAAGACACACTACCTAGAGTGCATTGCTCATCATAATGGAGTCTCACTGACTACAAAAGATGTCAACCACCTCAAAATATTTGGACAACAATCCAGAGAGAAGAACTGCCAATGATAGCATAAAACATGCCAGATTACAATTCCGGTTAAGCTCAATACTAGAGGTATAAAACCTTTTACATAAACCCAACTCAATCACCTATGATCGACCAAATCCTCTGCATAAATGATTATTACATTATTTGCTCCTTGCCTATGATCTACAATGAGATCTTACAAATATTTATACATGTCGTAGACCTAAACAATTAGGTCGGCCACCCAAATGATAATTCAATAGATCCATTACATAATCCTAAAATAAAATCATAAAACTTGTTAGCCTAAGGCCAAACAAATAATATCCAATCAATAAAACATCTTGAAAGCGCATCAGAAGGATCCACCAACACGTTTCATGAAACTGGTCCATAACCTAGATAGCACTGGACATAAATTAGATCCACACATGCCAAAGCAATGACACCAATTAATCGAGGCATGAACACAATCACCATCAGCATCCTGAATCCCTTCTAGAAGTTGCACCAACACCACTTAGCATTACATCAAAGATCTTCAATAAAGCTCTGTCGGTGAAACCCTTACCAGACCTACAAAGAAGGCTTACTAGAACATACGATAGCATTCGATCATCAAGTCAATACTAATTGATTGAAACATACTTCAAAAGAATATGAACTGTAGACACCTAAAAATGTCTCATTGATCATGTACTAATTATTCGTCTAATTGATTAAATAATTATTTAATTATTTAATTAAGTTAATTAATCTTGTTCTTCTAAATTCATATTTCCTCATCATCTTACTAATTATTCCAATTTCAATTCTATCTTCATTTAATCATTCAAACCATTTTCTAATGTTAATTAAATATTTATTATTTAATTAATTTCGATTATTAATCTTTTAATTTAAATAATCTTTATTATTTAAATAAATTCTTTTTCAATTTCTATCTCTATTCACTTAATCAATTATCATTAACCCTTTTCTTTATATTAATTAAATATTTATTATTTAATTAATTATGATTTTAATTCCCTTAATTTGAAGAATCTTTATTATTTAAATAATTAAATAGTTTCTTTAAATTATTTGATTAACTAATTTCATTTAATTCTAGTTTTATTCTTCTAATTTCATTTAATTACATTAATTCCCCATATTCTAATTTCTTCTAATTCTTCAATTTCAAATTCTTCTAATTTCAAATACATGTGCATGATTTCAAAAATCAAATTAAAAATCAAAGTCAAGTTCTAAATGTATTCAAATACTAAATTGAATTTAAAATAAATTCAATATTTCAATTAAATCTCATGCAAAGATTAAATTGAAAATCAAAGTTAAAGTTCAAGCACATGCTAAATTAATTAATTAAATAAATTATCTCTTAAATTCCTATTTCCATCTTTTAGTTAGATTTTTCTAAATAAAGCTCAATCAGTTTTCAATCAGTTAACTATTTCCTCTTCTTTGTTTCATCCAATCATTCTTTTTCATCTTTCAGCCGGCTTTTTCTCAATCAGTTAACTCATTTAATCAATTCAATATATTGAGTTTCACCTCCAATTTAGTAGTTCAACTATCAATCAACATGTGAGCTCACCTAAGTTCCACCTCATGATCAATTTGTTCCACCTTTCAATCAATTCTCTCCAATTATCTATAAATTGAGCATTCAATCTCCATTTTCAATAATCACGAACTTCGAATCTTTGTGTCATTTTCAGGTTGCCAGTGCAATATCTGAGAGCCACCATACCACAAAGAAGAGAAGAACAATGGAAGATATATGCAATCATGAAATAGGAAGTTTTAATTGATAATTTTGCATTCCTATTTGCTTGATTGTATTATTTCATTGGTTTATTTAGAATTATTTGATTAGATAGGGATTTGTGATTTCCCTTTGTTTCTAATTGAATGATAGATGAATTTTACATACGACATTTTGGTGAACCCAACATAAACAACAACTAATTAACCTTCTCTATTTTTTGTGTGATTTTTGCAGATCGTACGGATTTTATCATTTTTTGCAGGTTTTGTATGGATTCCAAAGCGGATCTCATCATCACGCAATCGCATAGACAGGATTACACAATCGAGAAGATAGGGTCACACATTCATGCGGAACCCATCATGCAAAAGCCCTTACAGGATCACGCAATCACTATGTTAGGATCACGCATTCGTTAGGAATATTGTTGTTATGTTTATTTTATGCTTTTTATTTTCTTCTCTTTGTTCTATCAAATTATGTACGAAATTAGGTAAATTTGAATACGGTTTTCTTTTATTGCATGCTTAATTATGACATTTTATGGCATGTAAGGTACAATTCAGAATTTCATGTGCCAGGAGGATGAAGGAGAAAAGAAGACAAGCCAGGTGCTATCAGCAAATCCTCAAAGCAGAAAAGAAGATAGAAGATTTAGAGGATCAACTAGCCATCAACAAATACAATAGCCTAGTTCTCTCATATAGGGTGAAATATGATTTTCTTAATATAGAATAGATGATGAGATATCTTGCTAGAGCATCACAGTCTGTTTTGTAGGTTACTGATCAGAATTAGATTTCTTTTTTATTTTTTTGTTTGGTCTATCTGTGGATCACACAATCACTCTGTTAGGATGACACAATCACTCTATTAGAATCACGCAATTGCTCTGTCAGAATTACGCAATTGCTCTGACAGAATTACGCAATCGCCCACACAAGATCACACATTCACACAGGTATAATAACGCATTCGTTTAATAGAGAATCTGGTTTTCTATTTTCTGTGTGTTTTATTGGGTTACTGATTATCTGTCTACAACATGTGGTGAATTTATAGAGAAGCTCGGATTATTACTAAATAATAAACACTCATGCTCTCACACTTTAGTTTTGGGCTTAAAATAAACAATGATTAAAATGGACATGCATGTTATAACACTTTAGTTTTGGGCTTAAAATAAACAATGGTTAAAATTGACATGCATGCATTCACATTTCAGTTTGGTGTTTTAAAATTAACATGCACATGCGTATCTCACACCTAAAGTTGGGTTTTAAAACTAACTTGAATCAGGCTTCTCAATAGATTAACCCACATTTCATTTTTCTTAAGGGAAAGAATTTTTTATTGTGTTTGGAGTGGACCTATGGTTGCATCAACTACCTTTCCACCTACCTTCAGGGTCTTGGGAGAAAGGGAGAAGGTGATAACAACGCCCAAATTTTTCATTTTAGTAGTGAGGGGTATCTTTGACTGGATATTTCATCACCCCACAGAGGTACTTCGAATTGGGATGTGTTGGGGATATCATCTCTCCCAATGTACTCTTGAGCGGGTTTTTCAAGCCGCTATATAAATATACTGGTCAGGCGGCTAGAGTGTTGAGTGAATTCGACATATGTGGGGGCCTTCCCTGCACCAATAAGCTCAACTAAAGTCTTAAGTGGCTTGCCCCGAGAATCCATCGTTGGATCAGGACCCCTCAAAATTTTACAATAAGAATCAACTTAGTAGCCCAAATCCTACATTTAGTGATTCTAGGAGTGTGAATCGTACCCCATAGATTCCCTACATGTACCTTGTATTATGAGACAGAAATCCCTCGATGATAAGATCTTCGGATCTTCGAGGTAAGAGAGACTGGCATGCCCAAGAAGTGTGTGCCATGGAGTGGAGCCAGTGTTGCCAGACTCTATAGTTGTTCATCTTGTTTGGGTATTTCGTAAGGGCCTCATTTGAGTGGTTTCCAATTTCCAGCCTAAGATTGTATTTTGTGCTTTTATATGTATCATTTTACCAGACCAGTATTGAGTCAGTATTCAAGATATTTCAAGCCCTATCTTGCATATTTCTGAATTCTCAGAGTTGGTCAGAACACAGTTCAGCCAGCTATACATATCTTCAAACAATTGTTCTCAGATTTGGAAAACAACAAACTTGTCCTACAAACAGAATTACTAGAAACAAAGTCCATCTTGAAACGTCAGACGAGCCTACAAACTCAAAAAATTTACATACTCGTGACCATAGGAAGTCCTTGCATAGTCCTCATTGTCATCCTCATATAGTCCTTATTTACATCCTTACTTTGCATAAGTCCTTGCATAGTCCTCATTATTGTTCCCATTATCATCCTCATATACGCCCTTAGTCCTTGCATAGTCCTCATTATCGTCCTTATTATCATCCTCATTTACATCATTAGAATTTTCATAAGTCCTTGCATCATCCTCATTATCATCCTCATAGAGTTCCCATATATGTTGTCATAATCTTTGCATAAGTCCTTATTTGTGTCCCATTGACCTCCTAGTTCATTTTAGTGTTGTTATAATCTTCATTTTAGTCCTTGTCTAGACTTCATATACGTTTGTCTTAGTCTATCGTCATTTTCATAATCATCCTAGAAAGTCATACCCCAAATGTCTAAATCACAATCAGAGGATCAATTAAACTCAACCTCAACTCAAACAAGTTTATCAAGTTCAACAAATCAAAAATTGTCATATTCAGAGAAATGGAGAAAACATCTTACATGTTGTGATCCTAGGTCCAAACCAATCAGGAAAACATCATGGATTGGCATTATACATTTTGTAGGGAAGGTGGAGAATTCATCCCTTCCATTCCTATGCCATCGCCATCCATATAAATCTTAGCTCAACAGATCAAGACTTTTCAACAACAAATGATAGACATGACTAGTCCTAACAACCATAGGGGTTGGTTAGAAAAAATGATAAGAGAAGTGATGACCATGAGAGAATCAGTATCAAGTCAACCTTCTTCTTCTTGTGAGACCATTCAAACATGCCAACCTTTATTCTTCAACAAAATTGTTCCTACCTCAATTCAACCAATATTAGAGTCATGTAAACCTTCTTTTTCTTTCAACCCACTATATCATTCATACCAATCATATCAACCCAACAATCAAACTACTTTCAACCAAAATCAAACCCCATTCAACCAAATTCCAAAACAAAATTCACATCAACCCAACATTCAAAGTACCTCTTTCAACCAAAATCAAACCCCTTTCACCCAAAGTCCAAATCAAAATTCACACCAACCCAACATTCAAACCTCTTTCAACCAAAATCAAACCCCTTTCAACCAAAGTCCAAGTCAAAATTCATTCAACCAAAATCAAACCTCTTTTACCCAAAATCATACTCATTTTAACCAAAATCAAATCCCTTTCAACCAAATCCCAAATCACCCATATCTATCCACCATTTCATCATCCCCTGAAGTCACACAAGACCAATCTATGCGATTTCTATCCAATAACACAACCTCCCAAGGGCTATCCTTCGTACAAATCCAATCTAATTCAAGTAATGATTCAGAGGATCTCATTCAAAATCCTTTCTCATCAGGCCAATGTGTTGAAAAAAAAGAATCTCCCATGCATATCCAAACTCCTTCCCCATGTCAAGAGGATGATCCAAAATCAAAAGGAATGAGTCCTGAAACAAATAAAGATCAAGAGCAAACACTTCCATCCTACCCAATTTTGGATCAAGATCCCACCAACCAAGAATCTTATGATGATCCCCCCGCTCTTTTCTATTTCATTCATAATGATACCCTTTTGTCTCAAGAAGAAAGTGTCCTTTCAAGTCCCATCCAACATCCACCTCCTAAGCAAGATCAGGACATCCCTTCCATCCTTCCTAATAATCCTTTTCCAAGTCAAGATCAAAGCATACCTTTACCTTCATGTCCTAAACAAGATCTGTCACAACCCTCCTTTATCACTTTTGGATTTAAATTACAATTTTATTTTATCTTTGGATAAGCTATTTAAATGATTGAATAAATGTTATAAAAAGAATGAAAAATAATAACACACACACATGGAAAATATACATTATTTTTATTTATTTATTTTCCACATCCAATTATGGCACATGTTTTAGGAAGAATAAGAAGCTTCTAGAGGATTCTCCACCACCTTGCATGTAACTCCTCCACTAAGTCTAATCAATTTGCATGAAGTCCAAAATTGGGAAAGAATCTCCTTTTTAATTAAATTTTCTAGATAGTGGAATGGAGGGAATTTTCTTATAAAATTATATGCAAGTTTCAAAGAGGGGAGATGATTATGTTTTGAGGGAAAAATTTCCCAAGTTTTTAGAAATAGATCTTTTTGGTAGTCTCATTTTCGTTGCAGGAATTTTAAGTTGTTGTTTGAAGGATTTCTCTCAAGTTGCAAGGAAGGATCATAAGGGTAGCTAGTGGATTCAACATCAAGCTCGATAAACCAGGTTCTCTCCTCGTTGTTTATCTTTACATTTACTTATGAGGAATTCATATTATCAATAGTTATAGATCTTCCTTTATATAAAGAAACTCTTTTATTTGATTGTAAATCTTTTATTTGAGGATAAATAGTAATGATGATGCTTTCATATAGTGCATGTAAATTATAGTTATTTAAATTATTTGATTTCCCTCAATAAAATATGCACATGATCTTGCTTTTGTTTTTCTTCCAAAAATTTTAGCAAAAGAAAATCATATTTCTTTATTTGTTTAAAATCTCTTTTTTTTTAAATCAAAATTTTTCCTGTGTGATTTGGATCTTTATTCCTCCCTCTGATTCTTTTCTCTGGTTCTTCGAATGGAAATCTGAATCTCATTCTGAAATCTCTCTGTGATTATCTTCAAAATCTCGCTGTGATTATCTTTAAAATTCTCTGTGATTATCTTTAAAATCTCTCTATGATTATCTTTAAAATCTCGCTGTGATTATCTTTAAAATTTCTCTGTGATTATTTTTTTTTAAATCTCTTTGTGATTATTTTAATCTCTCTGTGATTATTTTAATCTCTCTGTGAATATTAATTAAAATAAAATCTCTCTGTGAAATGAGCTGAATAAAATCTATGTGAAATGAGTTGAATAAAATCTCTGTGAAATGAGTTGAATAAAATTTCTGTGAAATGAGTTGAATAAAATTTCTGTGAAATGAGTTGAATAAAATTTCTCTGAAATGAGTTGAATAAAATTTCTGTGAAATGAGTTGAATAAAATCTCTCTGTGAATATTGGTTGAAACTCTATGAATATCAGTTGAATAAAATGCTCCTGTGAATACTAGAAACGAATTCTGGAAATAAACAATTCTCCTATGAAATATGGTGTTTTATTCATGTTCTTATTTTCATAAACGAATACCCTCTTCGTTTATATATAAGGATGTTATTAAATAATTGAAAATGTAAACTATATATATATATATATATATATATATATATATATATATAATGCTTGTGTCAAATGTTAAAATTTATTAATGTTGCATCATATTAAAATTATTCCAAACGTTAAATATATTAATGTTGCATGTAATAATAATGGCACGGTATTCGAAAAATGTTCGAAGGGTTGTGGAGGCGTACAGGGGCGTACAGGGGCGGCGGTTATTGTAACCGCTGGAGGGGACAGTGGTACCCCCCACTACCCCTGCGGTCACTGTCACAGCAATGGCCGCAGGGGAGTGGAGGGGACCACGGTGTCCCCTCAACCCTGTGGGCCTGTGCATGCAGGACCGCAGGGGTGATGGGACCTGCGGTCCCCACTCCCCCCTATTTGCTACTAAACCAAATAAATTCACTTTTTATTTATTATACCTTGAAATTGCAAATTGGAATTTTTAATAATTATTTTAATTAAATTTTAAGTTATTTTTTTTATAATCATTTTTAATTAAATTTTAAGTAAATTTTTAATAATTGTTTTAGCTAAATTTTAAGTTAATTATCAATGATTGTTTTAGTTACACTTTTTGTTAATTGCTAACAATTGCTTAGTTAAATTTTAAGTTAATAAATTTGCAAATGATTGAAATCAAAAAATTATTGTCTCAATCCCTTTAGGGATTTATTGGACTACTTGATCAGTGATTTTGGCTCACTTAAAAACAAATAAGTCTTATTATTTGATCCAAAATGCCCAAAAGTATAAACTAATCACTCATTTGGAACTAGTAAATATTCTCACGATCGAAGTAAATATTACTTAATCCCGTATGTAAATGTCACTATTTTTACATCATGCACATTACTTATATGTTAAATTGCATTCATTGATGAGCAAGTTACCTTCCCATTTTCTTCATACAAGTTACATGTTTTAATATATGAGTTCATAATTGCCTTTATCATACCATTATATATTAATTAGTTGAGTTGTAGAAGAATGGTATTCCTTTTTATCAAATGGTACTTGGTTGCCATCAAAGTAGTTATTCAAATAATTAACTTCGAAAGGTCTAATTATGTGCATTCATTTCATGATTATTTTCAAGTATGATGTTTTCATAGCTCTTAGTTAGAAAACTAAATAAAAGGAAGATGGAAACCAAAACCTAGTAGCATTTGGTATTTACGGTGACTCTAGGTCACGCTTACGGGTAATGTCATCGTGTTGAACTACTGCACTTAACGCCTAATAAAGCTATATCAACGACGTCTGTGGCATCGTCCCTATAAATCGTCAGGGAGTAATAAGGGACACTTGGAAGTTAAAATCCAAGGGGCGGGTAATCCCCCTTGGATCGATAATCTAATAAGATAATTTTCAAATGATTTTACATCCATTGAGTTAAACCATAGTAAACCCCCTTTAGGGTTGGTTAAGTAAAAATGCTTTTATGGAATTAATTTTTGAAGAGATATTGTTGTCGATTAGCAATGGGTCAAGGGTGACACTTGTGATAAGAATTAGGATCTAGTTGTTTTAGGCCACAAGCAATAGGCCATCTTGAGCCTTTGCTTAAGCGCTACCATTGTGGGTAGCAACCGCAGAGAAATTGTCTGGGACATTGACCCTAGAAAGGGTTGCGTACCCACTAATCAGTTTACATCAAACCATAGAGTAGAAAATAGAACTACATACTTTATGCCTTGATCCCGTGCCGAAGCGGGTATGTAGGAAGTCTTGGGATGGAGTTGTCCCTCGTACTCAGGCGTTCATGGGTGGGGTCTAGGCTTGGTAAAAGAAATATTGAGTAAGAATCCTATTTTGAAAGATAAGATAATTAAATTAGAAAAAAGTAATTCAATGCATACTCGGAAGGAATCCCGTATGGATTCGCTTGACTTCCTGAGGCTTTAAGCCAAATTCCAAGGTGGAACTCAAGCTTGTATTATGTTATTTAATTACTCCTAAGGACGATGACCTTGGTGCACTTCTGTTAGAAGAGTGTAGTACTTAGTGAGTGGCTTAGGACCCGAATGGTCCTGATGAGTCTAAGTCTCTGGCTAGAGCACCTCCTATCCCATTTGGATAGATGCCTACCCCATATGGGTAGATGCCTATCCCGTATTGGATAGATGAAATCATATGTCCCGTATGGACTGATGCCTACCCCGTATGGGTAGATGCCTATCCCGTATTGGATAGATGAAATCTTATGTCCCGTATGGACCGATGCCTAACCCGTATGGTTAGATGCTCATCCCGGATGGATGAATGCCTAATCCAAATGGATGGATGCCCAAAGTATGCAATTGAATCAAACACAATGATTAAATTATTAAAAAAAAAAAAATAATGGTCAATTTTGTTGGGTTAATTGAGGTGGGTTATTACAAGATCCCATTATTTCTCCAAATCCTAATCAAGATCCCTTCATCTCCATGTCATAATCCTCCATGTTCCTCACAAGATTCCCTCTCAAATTAATTTACCATTTCTCCTACTGATCCCAATCCCTCTACACAAGTTGTTCATGAACCCCTTATAAATGAAATCACCAATCCAGATCATACTACACAGAGCAACTTGTCAATAATTGTATGTGAGCCATTATCACATGTTAATGTGGTGACAGAAACAAGCATGGCACCAGCTAATGAAATCAACACCCAAATTGTTTTATCATCTTCTTCATGCACAAGCATAAAACCAGCTAATGAGATTGACACCTGGTTGGCTTCATCATACTCTTCAAGTGCATCAATAAAAATAGGCATAGCACCCTCTCATGTCACAACTTTGAAACCAAAATTAATTTGTCTCATATACCCGCACTTGATAGACTGGGGGCAAGAGAATCTACCACAGTTGGATTGCTCTAAAATTGATAAGACTATAGTTGAAATCATGGGTTCTAGAGCTAGATTTCCCTCTGGCGATCCACAAAATCCAAAAACTAAGGAAATCAACATTGGAGATACTGAACATGTACATTTAGTTAAGTCCTTATATCCTATTGGAAAAGACATCTTTAGCCGACTCTTCAAACAAAGACCAATTACCTACACAAAAACTCCTGACCCTATGAACAACATGGACCTTAAACGATATTATATCTAAGGGTTGGGTTAGTTTAGGTTTTTCTTTCCGCATTGCATCTTATTTTATTCAAAGCACCGCATCACATATAGTTTCTTTTTCAAATGTATCGCATTCGCAAAGTTTATGCATTAGCATATAACAACATCAATATAACAAGGCAACTGTCCAAGTTTGTCATTTATTTGCACTCAAGAGAAACAAGGGTCATCTCCTTTCTTAGATATTCAAACATGAAGTCTTTAAGGTCCTAAGGTCATACATTTTCAACATTACCCTGTGATGATGCTTTACTTATGGTTGGGTAGTGATTTCACTATTTGAGACTTGTTGACCCAAAATCTATCAATTGCTATATCTCAAACACATTAACAAAATCTCTAATTCATTCTACACACCTAGTTGATCATATGACTAGTGAAAAATCTAAAATTCTACTTCAGTGCCACTGTAATTGTCACACCCAAGTAGGTTTCATTAATTACAAGTCAAGGCAAGAAAATAAAAGGAAAAAATACTATGCCAAATATCCATCTCAAGGCAAAAGAGCAATGATATATAACTGAAATATCACGCATACAAAGTGCGACAAAAAACTTGACTATGGGAACATGTGAGTAACTCCATCGGGCCTATGAACGTCTGCTGGCAATGGAGCAATAGTTGAGAAATTACAGTTTATAACCTCGTCGAAGCTCTAAAAGCTTGCTGGCAGCGAGGCTCTATTCGGGATGCTTTTGAAGTTAGGATAATCCACGTAGCTAGTCATATAGGATGTTAAGGATCTTTAGTGAGCACAAGAGTAGGAATTAACTCATTTGCACACACATGGGCAAAAGAAGATAATAGTTTCAAGAACCAATGGGGAAGTTTTATGCATCTCCATTTGTAAATTCTAGTCACTAAGTGTGTTAATTTGGATGTTCCAAGAGACCTTAAGGATCGATTGACCACTTATCTATGAAATGTTTTGTACCTCCAATTCAATTGGTGTATTACAAAATGCTAAACAAACACAGTCATCCTTGTTCGAATAAGAAATGCATCTTCATCATGCATATTGCATTAACATAGGTCATGTCAAAAATTCATTTTTTTTCACATGCATTCTGCAAATCATCATGTCATACAGGTCTGCACACTAGGGGCATAGCTGAAAAAATTCTAAAAATAATATAAAGTCCTGAAAAAATCATATAAAGTCCTGAAAAAATCCTAGAAATCAAATACGGTCCAGAAAAAATCAATTAAAAACATTCATATATAATTTGAAAATCCAAAAACATTGGAAAATCTTCAAAGAAAAAATAAATAGCGAAAAACATGAAAAAAAAAAAAAAAAGAAAGTTGAAAAACATAAAATCCAAAAACATTTGGAAAATGTCTTGGAAAAATACCAAAAACATCCATATAATGTCTAAAAAAATCAACCAAAAACAATCAATCGAAAAACTTGCAATAAAATGTCTCGCAAGAAATGAATACCCTAGGAGATATCCAGCAAACTCTTCGCACGAAGTTAACAAAGGATACGACTATCCAGTCAAACATTTGCAATTAACTGATCGAATTGTCTTATCAATCGTATAATATCCATATCAAGTGATCATTATCTTGTCTTAAACAGAAGAGGATACACTCGAAATCAAACAGGTCATTCTTAAACAGGGTCCGCAACTTTCTGAGATCAGACATTATCAACTATCACATCAACCAATTGAGAACGAAGGAATGAGGTTAGTATAGTTGCTGAATTTTGGCCCAGGTCAGTCTTTATCTTTTATCATTTGGTGATAGATTATGTTCCTACGCTACTCAAGGATGTCCATAAGTGACTAGAGGAGCCATGATGGGAATTATCTTTTTCTTTGTTTGTTGTTTGTAGTGTGGACCAATGAAGTTTTGGGGAAATAGTTCCAGTGGGTTTCTATGTTGGTACGTTCATTCGGCAAATATCCTAATGTCATGGATAGTTATGCTTGTGACTATCCCACATACCTCGACCCCTAGCCCTACAACCAGAATGGAGGGTTCACTCCTTGTCTGCTATGCGTTTGTTTCTTCAATGAGATATCTTTACATATTGATTGCTTATACTCTGATGTTCTAAGTGTTGGCATTTCACACTCCAATGAGAAACTGTATGTGATTGAAGGTATTGTCATTGATGGCAACCTTGCAATCCTATGGCACCGACACCAGCAGACTCTACACCGACAGATAGTTTACCAGTTACAGGGCTCCAACTGATAACTACACTCGGTTGACAT
This sequence comes from Cryptomeria japonica, assembly GCF_030272615.1. Lineage (NCBI taxonomy): Eukaryota > Viridiplantae > Streptophyta > Pinopsida > Cupressales > Cupressaceae > Cryptomeria > Cryptomeria japonica. The sequence goes on along the minus strand of NC_081415.1, from coordinate 633,039,927 downwards.
TTTTGTCAGCCTTTGTCATTGATGCCAAAGGGGGAGTAGTAGAGATGAGAAAAATGATGGATAGAAGAGATCATTTGCTTAGGGGGAGCACACAGTTTTGGTAAGATTTTTTGACTTCAAATTTTGGATACATTTTTGAAATTTTCTCATGGGTGTTGCCATCAATGCCAAAGGGGGAGATTGTTGGCATTGCACACTCCAATGAGAAACTGTAAGTGATTGAAGGTATTGTCATTTATGGAAACCTTGCAATCCTATGGCACCAGCACCGACAAACTCTACATCGGTAGATAGTTTACCGGCAGTGGCAAAGATGATTATCGACACCCTGGCCGACAGGATTTTGTTTATTGTATTTTGTATTTAATTGCAATATCTTTTTGTAAGCTGACAAGGCGTATTGTAATAAGACTCATATATAAGTATGATATCTTGTAGATCATTTGAAGATGCGAACATGGGAATATTATTGCAGAAGTAATATGTGAGAATATTAAGGCAGATTTTGGAGTAAGGTTTATGGTTATTGTATGAGCTTAAACTGGTACTGAACCTGGCATAGCAGATGCTGAACTAAAGTAGTACATTATATTGGACTTGCATAATCCATTTTGTAAGTCAGTGAGACTTCCTTTTTGTCACTAAGCAGTGAGCTTTAGGCAGTTGGCCTTCCTGCATGTGCAGGCCCCTATTGTAAGTAATATCCATTCATTGGCCAGTGAGTGAATATTGTGGGTCACGAATCCCACTGAGGTTTTTCCCACACTGGGTTTCCTCATTAAAAATCTTGTGTTATGGTGTGATTTCTATGTTGTGCTTATTTTTCATATTTACTGCATTAATTCTTGTTTATCGGTACACTGTTTTGAAATACAATTTATTTAATAAGGACAGAAAATCTATTTACCAGTTAGATACTGATTCACCCCCCCTCTCAGTATCTTTGGGAATCCTAACACTAAGCTCCATTGTTTAATAATAAGGCTCAGTGATGAATATATATTGCACTATGAATAAAGGCACAAAAGTTCGCGAAAACCATCATCTTCATTTTTAGTATATCATTATCAATCTATCATTTCATGTCAATCATCCTTAATTGCTTCTAATTCTAACATTATTCTATTTCATTCTAAGGTTTATTTTCTCATATTCTATCTCAATATCATCTTCACATCACCTATCTCTATCTCTAATCAACTAACTATTCTTCTATCTAATAGTCTTCTTTTTTCAAGAGATCATTCATACCTTTAATGCATAAACAATCTCTTGAGGGGGCATTACACCCTAAGTATCACCAAGGCATACTGGGGCAGAATTTTTTTTCGTTTTCTTTGAAACAACGTCATTCTGACTTTGTCTCAAAGAGGGGCAAATGTAGACACCTAAAAATGTCTCATTGATCATGTACTAATTATTCGTCTAATTGATTAAATAATTATTTAATTATTTAATTAAGTTAATTAATCTTATTCTTCTAAATACATATTTCCTCATCATCTTACTAATTCCAATTTCAATTCTATCTTCATTTAATCATTCAAACCATTTTCTAATGTTAATTAAATATTTATTATTTAATTAATTCTGATTATTAATCTTTCAATTTAAATAATCTTTATTATTTAAATAAATTCTTTTTCATTTTTTATCTCTATTCAGTTAATCAATTATCATTAACCTTTTTCTTAATATTAATTAAATATTTATTATTTAATTAATTGTGATTTTAATTCATTTAATTTAAATAATCTTTATTATTTAATTAATTGTGATTTTAATTCATTTAATTTAAATAATCTTTATTATTTAATTAAATTCAATTTCTAAATAATTAAATAGTTTCTTTAAATTGTTTGATTAACTAATTTCTTCTAATTTCATTTAATTCTAATTTAATTCTTCTAATTTCATTTAATTACATTAATTCCCCAAATTCTAATTTCTTCTATTTCTTCAATTTCAAATTCTTCTAATTTCTTCTAATTTCAAATACATGTGCATGATTTCAAAAATCAAATTGAAAATCAAAGTCAAGTTCTAAATGCATTCAAATACTAAATTGAATTTAAAATAAATTCAATATTTGAATTAAATCTCATGCAAAGATTAAATTGAAAATCAAAGTTAAAGTTCAAGCACATGGTAAATTAATTAATTCAATCATTTAATTAATTAAATCAATTATCTCTTCAATTCCTATTTCCATCTTTTAGTTAGCTTTTTCTAAATAAAGCTCTCGATCAACTTTCAATCAGTTAACTATTTCCTCCTCTTTATTTCCTCCAATCATTCTTTTTCATCTTTCAGTCAATTTTTTTTCAATCAGTTAACTCATTTAATCAATTCAATCTATTGAGTTTCACCTCCAATTCAGTAGTTCAACTATCAATCAACATGTGAGCTTACCTGAGTTCCACCTCTTGATCAATCTGTTCCACCTTTCAATCAATTATCTCCAATTATCTATAAATTGAGCATTCAATCTCCATTTTCAACAATCACAAACTTCAAATCTTTGTGTCATTTGCAAGTTGCTAGTGCAATATCTGAGAGCCACCATACCACAAAGAAGAGAAGAACAATGGAAGCAATATGCAGTCATGGAATAGAGAGTTTTAATTGATAATTTTGCATTCCTATTTGCTTGATTGTATTATTTCATTGGTTTATTTAGAATTATTTGATTAGATAGGGATTCGTGATTTCCCTTTGTTTCTAATTGAATGATAAATGAATTTTACATACGACATGAACCATTCATACAAACTTATTCCATCATTCAGATCATACCTATGACAATTAACTGATAATCTTCCCAATCCAATCCTTCTAGTAGAAGTTGGTAAACAACCATAACAAAATGTGTTGACATCAATGACAAAACATCAATGCAACACATAATCAATTCCTTCACATTGCCAACAATCTCCCCCTTTGGCATTGATGGCAACACTAGATGTGAAAAACATCCAAGTGCCAAGAAATCTCAAACAATTCTCCCCCTATGGAAGACAACCAACATTCTCCCATAAAATGATATAGCAATGAAGCTCTGAACCAAATCTGAATCAAAAGACCAAATACCGCTACACTCCCCCTAAGGAGTGCAGTCAATCTGAAAAATAAAATAAATAAATAGTAATGGTTTTTCACATATATTCCTCCCCCTTTGACAACAATGTCAAATATATGATATACATATCAAACAGAATATAAAAACTCTAAATATCAAGGCTGACTACTCCCCCTGAGTAGTAGCATTATTTCATAATCCGAAGATAAAGATAGCTCTGATAATGCATACCGGATTGATGCACATCTACATCATTTAAGTCTCTACCGGAGGGGTAGAAGCCCCCAATCTGTCTCTCAAATGCTCAAATGATTCCCAAGACAAAGGTTTAGTGAAGATGTCTGCTATTTGTTCTTTAGTGTTCACATAAACCAATCTGACTTCTTTTGCTTCCACCTTTTCCTTTAAAAAGTTATACTTGATTGATATGTGCTTAGTCTTGGAGTGAAATGCCAGATTCTTTGATATGTCAATAGCTGCAGAGTTATCACAATTAATAACAATCGGATCATTACAACTCACTTGTATATCCTTCAACATCTGCTTCATCCATAGAACTTGAGTGCAATTAGTTGCGGCTGCAACATATTCAGCTTCAGCAGTAGATAAAGAAATGTGCGACTACTTCTTGTTGATCCATGAAACCAACTTCTTCCCAAGAAAGAATGCTCCACTGGATGTGCTCTTCCAGTCATCAACATCATCTGCTCAATCTGCATCTGTATATGCACATAAAGTAAAGTCGTCATCTTTAGGGTACCATAAACCATATTCAATTGTTCCTTGCAAATACCGAAATATCCTTTTTATTGAACTTTCATGATTTTCTCTTGGATTACTTTGAAATCTTGATACAAAACTGACTGTATTCATTATATCTAGTCTAGTTTGAGTTAAATATAGCAAACCACCAATCATGGATTTATATCTTGTAGGATTTACTTGAGGGGATACATCTTTAATTGACAATTTTTCACTTGTAACCATAGGAGTACTAACCGGTTTGGAATTTTCCATACCAAATTTCTTCAATAATTTCCTTAGATACTTAGTTTGACAGATAAAGATGCCTTTGTCAATCTGAGTAATCTGCAAACCTAAAACAAATCTTATTTCTCTAGTCATAGACATTTCAAATTTACTCTTCATATTATCAGAGAATTCCATGCACAATTTTTCTTCACCTCCAAAAATGATATCATCAACAAATACTTCAATAATCAGAATCTCATCATTAGTGATCTTATAATATAGGTTACTATCAGCATTATCTTTTATAAAATCAAGCTTCAAAAGATACTTATCCAACCTTGCATACCAAGCTCTAGGAGCTTGTTTTAATCCATATAGGGCTTTCCTTAATCCGTAAACCATAATTTTGTCATCTGTCAGTAAAAATACATCAGGTTGCTCAATAGACTTCCTCTTCAAGTTATCCATTAAGAAATTCACACTTAACATCCATTTGATAGACCTTGTAGTTCTTATAGGCTACATAAGCAAGAAATAGTCTAACAGCTTCAATTCTAGATACCGGTGCAAAAGTTTCACTATAATCAATTCCTTCCTTCTAAGAATATCCTTTGCAGGCCAATCTAGCCTTGTTTCTTACAACTTGTCCATCCTCATTCAGTTTATTTCTAAAAACCCATTTAGTTCCAATGACATTCTTATTTCCAAGTTGGGGAACCAAAGTCCAAGTATTGTTCTTTTCTATCTGATGTAATTCGTCTTCCATAGCTTTCATCTAACATTCATCTTTACAAGCTTCAATTACTGATGTCGGTTCAATTTGAGAAATGAAATATACCTCTTGAGTTTCCAATCTTGTTTTCATCATAACTCCCTTGTGTTTGTCTCCAATGATCAAATTTTCAGATTGATTTAGCCTTACATACCTTGGTGTTTTCTGATTTTGAGGTTCTTTGTGCTGCTCTTCAGTTATAGTTGAGTTTTCTAATGATGTCGGGGTAACTGGTTCAACATTATGTTTTGGTATAGGCATTATCGGATCAGTTATGATTATTTCCACTATCGGTTCTCTATCATAAGATTTATCTTGGTCTTTATGTTGCTCATCCACTTTCACATTAGTGCTCTCCACAATTCTCTACAATCTTTTGTTATAACATCTATATGCTTTGCTCTTAGTTGAATAACCAATAAATATTCCTTCATCACATCTAGGGTCAAACTTTCCAATGGAATCATCTCTTTTGATATAACACTTACTTCCAAAGATTCTGAAATACTTAAGAGTAGGGGAATGACCAAACCATAATTCATAAGGTGTCTTACTGGTATCTCCTTTGATATGAACCCTGTTGATTGTATAAATTGTTGTACTTACTGCTTCTCTCCAATAGATATGAAGCAAATTAGCTTCCATCATCATGGTTCTGGTTGCATCCAAAATGGTTTTGTTCTTTCTTTCCACAATGTCATTCTGTTGAGGTGTCTGTGGTGCAGATAACTGTCTCCTAATGCCATTTTTCTCACAATAGCTATTGAATTCACCAGATGTGAATTCACCACCTTGATTTGATCTCAAACACTTGATTTTCATCTCTGTCTCTGTCTCAACCATAGCTTTAAAGATCTTGAATTTCTCAAAGGCTTCAGATTTCTCCCTTAGAAAAGAAACTCACATCATTCTAGAATAGTCATTAATGAATAACATGAAATATCTATCTCCTTGAAAACTTCTTGTATTAGCAAGACCACATAGGTCAGTATGAATCAAATCAATAATATTAATAGATTTATCAGGTATGCTCTTAAAATAAATTTTGATTTGCTTAGCCATTTTACATTCCTTACATACCGGATTATGAGGCTTCACAATCTTAGGTAAATCTCTAACTGCCTTAGTTGAACTGATCTTTACAATGCAATCAAAATTCATGACACAACCTCTTATGCCATAGCCAACTTTCATCGGAGTTCAATTGAAAGATGTTACCTTTTGTCTATGTACCGTTTACAATCTCCAATCCTGATTTGCTAATGATTTTGCACTTTCCATATTTGAATTGTAATTGAAATCCTCTGTCTACCAATTGTCCTACACTCAAAAGATTATGCTTCAAGCCTTCAACATAAGAGACATTTTCAGATTATGCTTCAAACCTTCAACATAATAGACATTTTCAGTGTTACGCTTACCATCCAATGAAATGATTCCTCTTCCTTTGATCATGCATGCTTTGTTATTACCAAATATGACTTGACCACCATCAAATTCTTGCAGGGTTAGAAAATTTATTTTGTCTCTTGTCATATGATGAGAACATCCACTCTCTATTACCCATTCATCTTTTTCTTCTAATTTTTCTACAAGGGCCTTTTCCTCATTTTTGATAACTGGTTCCAAATCATCTTCCTTCATAGCATAAAATACCCAGTCTCTTCCATTGTTGGATCCACTAGTTGAATCTTCTATCGGTTCTTCCTCTGAGTCATCGGTTACTCCTTCCTCATCAACATAGTAGCATGATTTGTTTTTGTTTCTCTTGTACTTATGCTTGATCTGATATTCATGGTTAGGCTTAAAAGATCTTCTTGCTCTTTCTTCCAATTTTGAATTCCTTTCAGGACATCTAGATGCAAAATGACCTATCTTATTACATGCAAAACATTTGAAAAGAGATTTTCCTTCATACTTACTTCCTGTCAAACTTTTAGGTATCCTTCTAGCAAATAGGGCTTCAAGTTTCTCAAGCTCTTCATCTTCTTTCCTAATCTCTTCCAATTCCTTTGCATACAAAACTTTCCAATCTTTCTTGTCTGTTGGTGATGTAGATTCCTTAAAATGCACTATCAATCATTGCATCTCCTGGAGGACCAAATTCTTCAAGCTCAAAAGTAGATATCTTCCCAACAAGAGTATCTCTATTGACAAAATAATTAGGCATGGTTCTTAGCTTATTAATTGCAATTACCTTCATCTTATATGCCGGTGGAAAAACCCTTAATACTTTTGAAACAATCTCTTCCTCGCTCAGAGATCCACCACAACACTGAATTCCTAATAAAATTTCATTTACCCTTTCCATGAATGCATAAATTCTTTCATCTTCCTCCATCTTCAAGTTTTCATATCTTACCTGATAACATTCAAGTTTAGCAATTTTAATAGTGGGATCACCTTCATTTAGAGTCTCCAACTTGTCCCATATATATTTTGCCGATGATTTATCTGATAATCCCATGATCTGTTGATTTGATAAGGTGCTTAAGAGGGCTTCTCTAGCTCTGCAGTCATTTTCAATGTTCTTTTCAAATTCTGCTAGTGCAGGATTTCCAGATATCGGATCATGAGGAGTGTAACCTTTCTGAGTTATTTCCCAAATTTCCTTTCCAATGCATCTTAAATGAGTCTCCATCCAAAATTTCCATACTCCATAGTTTGTTCCATCAAACCTAGGGTTGTCCTTTCGATAAACAGTAGTTGAACTATTAGTTGCCATAGGATCTTCCTCAAGTGGTTAGGCTTCTGCAAAAATAGGACCAGGCTCTGATACCAATTGTTATGATAATCAGTGGACAACTGAGAGTTAAATAATTAAAGCATAATTGAAAACCAGAGAATCAATACCATGCAACCATAACACATAACATCATTATTTGTACGTGGAAAACCCTGTAAAGGGAAAAACCACTGTGGGAAACCCTACCCACAGTTAGATGATACTTCTATAGAAAGTATATGATTACAATAGGGGCCTACACATGCAGGAAGGCACACTACCTAGAGCGCACTGCTCATCACAATGGAGTCTCACTAACTACAAAAGAGGTCAACCACCTCAAAATATTTGGAAAACAATCCAGAGAGAAGAATTGCCTATGATAGTATCAAACATGTCAGATTATAGTTTTGGTTAAGCTCAATACAGGAGGTCTAGAACCTCTTACATAAACCCAACTCGATCACCTATGATCAACCAAATCCTCTACACAAATGATTTCTACATTATTCGCTCCTTGCCTATGATCTACAATGAGATCTTACAAATATTTATACAAGCCTTGGACCTAAACAATTGGGTCAACCACCCAAATGATAATTCAATAGATCCATTACACAATCCTAAAATAAAATCATAAAACATGTCGGCCTAAGGCCAAACAAACAACATCCAATCAATAAAACATCCCAGAAGCGCATCAAAAGGATCCACCAACACATTCATGAAACCGGTCCATAACCTAGATAGCACCAAACATAAATTAGATCCACACATGCCAAAGCAATGACACCAATCAATCGAGGCACAAACACAATCACCATCAACATCTTGAATCCCTTCTAGAGGTTGCACCAACACCACTTAGCATTACATCAAAGATCTTCAATAAATCTCTGTCGGTGAAACCCTTACTGGACCTACAAAGAAGGCTTACTAGAACATACGATAGCATCTGATCATCAAGTCAATACCAACTAATTGAAACATACTTCAGAAACATTTGAACCATTCATACAAACTTATTCCATCATTCAGATCATACCTGTGACAATCAACTGATAATCTTCCCAATCCAATCCTTCAACTGGAAGTCGGTAAACAACCATAACAACTAGTGTTGACATCAATGACAAAAAATCAATGCAACACATAATCAATTCCTTTATATTGCCAACATTTTCATGAAGGACAATACCTTTGATTTGATTGAATGATTTATCTTTTGTCTACTCTTTCAACATACAATCTATTTATTTCATCATTCATTCCAATTTGTCATTTTTCATACTCAATCAATTTTTGTTGCATATTCTTTACTGCATCCCTGATGAATATTGCAGAGTGCATAGTCATAATGGTTGCCCCCAATGGGGAGGTATATTTCAAGATTTTTAATATGGCTATGCCCTTGGTTTCTTTGACCATGTCTACCAATTTGGGCTTATCAGTGCTTTTGAAACTTACCCAAGCCGCCAAGGTCTCTATTTTTGGATTATATCTAGTATTGCTTACCCCCTCCTCAGAATCAACTTTTGCCACAAGCATTGGGTCTTCCTGGTGCCTGACTTGGTCTAATAGAAACATTTGTTTTATTGTCATTCTAAGAATCATTAACATATTACTTTTTAGTATCATTTCCCTTGCCTCAGCTGGGGTAATATTTATCTCATCAAACCATAATTCTTTGAAACTCTTTGTTGCCACCTCATCATTTTGTGATTCATCAACACCCATTAAGTTAATTTGTTTCTTCTCCTCAAATTCTTTCATTTTCATTTTGACCCAAAAATCTTTGAATTCTAGAGTGTTGTTGAATTCATCATCTTCTATGAATCTTAATGAAAGTGCCACCCTCTCATCCACATGATTCATTGGCTCTACATCTTCTTCAACTTGGGATTCGTAGCCATGTACTTCTTCTTCATATCTCAATGAGAACATGTGTGGCTGCTCCACCTCTTTATCTTTCTTTAAGGCCCTCAATGCACTAACAACCTCGTCAATGTCATCTTCTCCTTCTGTATCATCATATGATACCAAGTGCACAAGATCATCCTTATTTTTCTTCTTTGAAGGGGGTGGGATAGGTGAGGATTCTTGTACTGATATAGAATCTGGTGTATCATTAAAACTAATCCCTTGGGGTTTCTTTACTAGTAATTTGGCCTTTTTAGGTGGGGAACCACCACCTACTGATTTCCCATACAATTTCTCAAAATTGTTGATGTACAAGTCAATTCTCTTTCAGACATATGGTAAGAGATATTTCCTATGACTATTTACTCCCACCCACAATCACCTTATGCTTCCTACTGCATGCATGAGATGATTTTGTGGTTACCCCATTTAGTTTGCAGTGATTGACCTACATAGAATGGTTCTTAAAAAAAATATCTAGGAAAGTTTGGGTCCTTTTTTCTTTTTTCTTCCTCTATCTAAATCAAAACATTCCATTTCTTTTGCCTTTCTACAATTTCATGAAACATCACATAGTTTCTAATCAAATATTCATCTAAGAGCACCTCAAGAGTTACAACTCTACTAATTTGATTGATGTGACCCTCTGGATCACACATTCTCTCTTGACCATGCTTCAAGGAATAATTTGTTTTTATATATCCTTGCAACTTTTCAAGGACATTAGATCCAATGAAGAACCCTACACATTTGGTTACATGGGGCAAGAATGTCCCCTTCTTTCTTTTCTCCATGACTTCTTTCTCAAACCACATTATTTGCCACATAAACTCCATAAATTCAATTCTATTTGATACAAATATAGGTAACAATTGAAGAGCCTAAGGGCATCCATATACTCTTCTCAGAGTGTAATCCCCATATAAAACCAATCACAAAAATTTAGTGTGTCCTCCCTCAAGATTCATGGGCAATGGCCTTAATACCTTCATTATTTGTGGGGATAACCTGTTAACTTGGTGATTTAAAGAACAGAGGAGTGAAACAACAAATGTGTCATGAAAAACCTTCTAACTATTATATTTGCATCTCTTGTCCCATATATAACACCACAACTTTATAGGAACTCTATTTCCTATGTTGTCCACCATTCCCAACTTCATTGGGTGACACAACTCTTGTCTATTCTGATACAAAATCAAATAACACAATAAAGAATAGTGGCAAAAGTTACACCCTTTCTTCTCCTTCCATGCTACAAGTCATGTATGAATTTTCCTTTCTACCTCTAGGGAAAATTCAAATTCAATATTCATCTTAGGGTTTTGAATTCTCATGGCCATGTACATCACAGAATTGGCATTTTCAACCTAGTATATTCTCCTAGTATCTGACACAAAGAAAAGTATGTCCTTTGGAATCAAACAAGAAATTCATCAACTAGGAAAGGCTCACTACTCATAATCTCCATTGGCCTATTATTCATACCCCTTTTCTGGTAGAATGGGAGCTCATCTCTCCTGAAAGTCTTTCTTAGCCTATTGAAGTCTTGTTCAGATTTTTCCAAATCAACCCTAGTCAGGGCCTACTTGTTTAGCATGAAATAGTCAACAATGGCTGACTTTGTGATTACCAACAATTAATTCTTGCTAGGCATTCTCACCATCCAAGTCATAGGGTGATAGTTTTCAGCCAATATTTAAATTAACTCAACATCAATGAAAACATTTGGCGCAATTAACTTAGCTACATCCAGAGTTCCAGGGTTTGACATTGGGATTTTCCCATCTTAGTTTTTATAAAAATACCAGAATAAATCTCTGCTAGCTGTGGGAATCAAAGAGTCTTTGAAACCTTCCATGCTATCCTTAAAGACATTTTTAGCTCCTGTATCTTTTGACCTTGACAATGTATCTAACAAGGATTTTTGGAGTGGCCTCTTTTTCTCACCAGGGTTAGATGGTTAGGCTTTTTTTCTCAAAACCCTTTCCCTTCTTTGAACTCTCACCCATTTTAGAACCTTCACCTTTCTTAGGCATTTTTTTTTAATATTCTACTTCAAATTCAACTGGAATTGTACTCGAATTCACTACTCAAGAAGGCTCAAAGACAAATCCAGAGTACTTGTGAATTCACTGATGATCTTGACCCTTTCCCCTTCGTCGTAAACCTCAATTTGTTCAATCTTCAAGTTTTGAATGAATTTTGCAAGAAAGAATTTTAGTTTTTAATGGCAACCTGGAAGAGTCATTTCTCATTTAATACGTTCGTGTCATTGTATGGAATTAACAACTCTGCCAACTTTTCAAAAAACGGAGTTATGATATGCTGACATCACTTCCAACTAGGCTCAATTCTTGAATTGTCACCATATCGTAGGTTTACTTGACAATCTTTTTTACTATTACGGGGTTGTGGTAATGGTCATTGCGTTACCACAACATTTATTAGTCCTTGCCTTAAGCAGGGAACTAATGTTTTCATCTCTCCAAAAAATAGGCATTAGTTTACATTGGTAGTCGTGCAAGGTAAAAAATTTAAGCTTATGCTAAAGTTTTCTTTTTCTTTTTATTAAACTATTTTAAAATTTATCTATTTTCTGATTTATCATTGGATATTTGTTTTTTAGCTGGGGTTTATTTTGTTTTATTTTTTCTAAATATTTCCTTGCACTCATTGTACGAGCATTGGCAGGTTTCATTAAGACTAGCATTCATTACGATCGAAGCTATTGTCCTCCTGCAGTTGGTTGTACCTGCAAATACGCCATCAACTCTGAGAAAAATATGTTTAACCTACAGCAAACTTGTGAGATGCCAGAGGAAGTACGAAACCAATGTACATTGCAGGCAATAAATACTATTTTTATTTGTCGAATGTGATGTTTTCTGGCATAATAAATTTATATGGGTAGTTAATAAATAATAATAGTAGAACTAATATAGAATCACTCTAGCTAAATTTTGTATGTATTGAAGCATCTAGGTAAAAAAAATATAATTGTGAAAGAAATAAAGTTTTATAGTTTTAAATTTTATATATATATATATATATATATATATATATATATATATATATATATATATATATATATATATATATATATATATATATATATATATATATATATATATATATATATATATATATATATATATATATATATATATATATATATATAATATTTAAATTTTGTTTTATCGGTGTGATGTGATGTGATGTTCAATAATATTTTTACAGGTGGTTAAATTTCATATGTATTGAAACATATCTAGATAAAAAATATATAATTGTGAAAGAAATAAAATTTTATAATTTTTAAATTTTGTTTTACTTGTGTGATGTGATGTTCAATAATATTTTTACAAGTGGTTAAATTTCGAATGTATTGAAACATATCTAGGTAAAAAAAATATAATTGTGAAAGAAATAAAATTTTATAGTTTATATATATATATATAAAATATAAATATAAATTGGATAAATAGAATTATTTTATTTTATTTTAAATATAAATTTAAACTCTCTTAGTATATATCCAAATCTTTTTTTCATTTATTTTTGTAATGATTTTATAGATTGATTAATTAAACATTATAATAAATGTAAAATGTAAATAATAATAAAATTGAGGTTAATAAATATTAGAAAATTAAATGAAAAAAAAATGGATATCAATTTACATAATCTAATTTATTTATTTTTAAATAATATAATGGTTATATTGATTATTATAGTTTCTATTTTTTATTACAAATTTATATTATGTTGATTGCGAAAAACTCAAAAATGAAATTACAAATAGACATTTGAATAGCAAAATGAAATAATAAAGAATTAACTTAGAAAATACGAGTTGTGTTGTGGGAACAAGAGAGGCTAAAAAAAATGATATGTATTATTCATTGAAAAGAATTTTATGATCAATGTACATATATAGAAAAATTACTCTCAGTCTTCACGGATCAAGAAAGTTATAAAACTAGTAGTTCTAAACTTAGAGTACCACGCTTTCATTTTTTTTAAATGTCTAACACCTATACCTTTTTTTAAAGTTATATTCCTTTCCTCCATTTCCATCTTTATCTATACCTTTTTTATCTCCATCTCCTTACCCCTTCTCTTTCACTCTTGCCCACTCCACCTCTCCCTCTCTCCCTATTATGAACATAACATTAGCCTATCTTCTCGATTCATAGGTTTCATTTCACTCTTGAATGGATCTTTGTAAGTGGATGCATAGTTGATTTGAAGATATCATTTCTCCATTAAGACCTTTGTTGCACAAATTACATCACATGCTAAATGGCCTACCAATTACACAAAAGTATGAAACTAATAATTACCTCTTCGATGTATCTTAGACATTTTCTAACATAAACATAGAACAAATCTCAATTTTTTAGCAAAAGGTAGGGACTCTAGCTGCATCACAACTCTTGTTTTCATTATGCTTTTGGCTCCTGCGATATCACGATACTTGAGTTTACTTCTATCGCTATATCACAACAACACCTTTTATCAACTACCAATACTTTGTGCTTTAGTGATGACTTTATTCTGGGCCATCGCTATATCGCAACACCCTTACCTTGGTGTTGACACCTTGGGATATTGTGATAACCTTATGAATTAGTCTTTCATCACCATTTCATGATACCCTTATCTTAATATTGCATTCTTTCTGCGATATTGTGATAACCATATAAACTTCACTTTCCTTATCGCCATATCACTACCTACTTAATGTGATAAGGTAAGAGTCTTGCAAGATTGCGATAATGAATGATAAAGTGACATTTGGGACTAAAAGGCATGATGGGTAAAGTAAATAGGAAAAATTATGGGAAATATAAACGAGAATGACTAACTAAGGAGATGACTTAAAGAGTAAAATTTAAAATATGGGTATAAAATCAAAATTCATTTCAAGGATTTTTTAGAGTTCTAACAATTTGTTAACATATTATAGATAGAAATTTTTAAAAAACTAAAGTTATGAAGTCAACAAGAGAGTTATACCTTATGCTTGTCTTTTTCTTAATAAAGAACATATTCATGATTAACCCTTGAGGTATTTATTTGTTTATGGACTCAAAATGAGTCTCGTGGAATTAAAAACTGAAATAAGTCATAGACTAGAAGTAACCAGCTAGGTAATTAAAAGAATATGTAAAGTCAAACATAAGTCTTCTTAATCATCGAGGGCTTTTAAACAACCAAGCCACAAGTGTGTGAAGGGTGGCATATTACATGATCCTTAACTTGAATTACTAGTTATGTTATGGTGATGTGACTACCTCTCTCTTAGCTATTGTTCTTAGTTTGTCATGAGAACTAGAGGCCTATGCTAGGGTCAGTAAATGTGTTTATGCATGACAAGTAGTTCCATGACAACTTTATTCATTGAATTTATGAGTTTGAAATTATAGGATGTCTAAAGTACCCAAGTTGAGTAAGGGTATGTGAATGGATGAATACACTTCATATTAAGTGATTTTGTATAAAATCTTTGTCCAAAGTGTTGCAAAGGTCTGCTTGTGTTCAATCAGTTCACCATGTCAAGTGGCATAGTCCAGTCAGTTGGTCATGCGTAGTTAGAAAGTTGTCTATAGTTGTATGGTCGACTAAAACTATGTAGGATACCACACAAGAATCAAATGACAAATCTTAATGTTGGCCATTTGGAGGAATTGATTATGTGTTGCATTGATGTTTTGTCATTGATGTCAACACTAACTATTTTGGCTGCTTTACCAGTATCCTTCTGGTCACGGTAGGTTGTTTGGTTTCTGGTTGGATTAGATCATGATGATCCGGTATGCTTCGGTATGTTTGGGTTATGGAATTGGCTTATTCATGCTACTCAGATTCATGTTCAGTCAGTTGGTTTTGATCTGGTGATCGGATGCTATCCTGTATGCTGGCAAGCTTGGTTTGTTGATCTAGTGAATGTTGATCCAGTGAATGTTTCACTGACAGAGCTTTGTTGAAGATCTTTGATGTTATGCATAAGTGGTGTTGGTGCGGCTTCTAGTGGAGATTTAGGATGTTGATGGTGATCGTGTTCGAGACTTGGTTGATTGGGATCATTGCTTTAGCATGTGTGGACCTATATCGGGTCTCGATTTATCTAGGTTATGGACCGACTTAATGTAACGTGTGGATTGGACCCCTCGATGTGTTTACAGGATGTCTTATGGGTTGGATATTATTTGTTTGGTCTCAGGGCGATATGTTTTATAATTATGTAATTTTTTTATTGTCTGGTGGCCGACCTTATTGTTTGTGGTCAAGGGTTTGTATATATATGATGTAAGATCTCATTGTAGATTATGGTATGGGAATATATGTGTAAGGGATATGGATATGTAAGAAGCGAATAATGCAATAATCATTCATGTAGAGGATTTGGTCGATCATTAGTGATCGAGTTGGGTTTATGTAAGAGGATTTAGTCCTTCGGTATTGAGCTTAATTGAAACTATACTCAGGCATAGGAGATGCTATCATTGCAGTTGATTCCTTCTTCCAGATTGTAGTCTGTATTTTTATGTAGTTAGTGAGACTCCTTTTGTGATGACCAATGTGCTCTAGGCTGTTGGCCTTCCTGCAAGTGCAAGTGCAGGCCCCTCAATTGTAATCACATACTTATTGCAGAAGTATTATCTAAGTGTGGGTAGGCTTCCCATTGTGGTTTTTCCCTTTACTGGGTTTTCCATGTACAAATCTTGGTGTCATGTGGATGGTATTTATTCTCTAATTGTTGTTTATGCTTAATTGGTATATCTGCTATTTCGGTAATTGGTTTATGCATTCCGGTATTAATCTTTTGGGTTCTGCTATTAAAGTTTTAATTGCTTATGGTTCCTGATGTGGTGATGCTACTACTTAGGGGGAGTAGTTAGCCTTGTGATTCAGTGGTTTATGTTTTTGATTTGATATTTATGTCAGATTTCTAGCATTGATGTCAAAGGGGGAGAGATATTCATGTGAAAAACTTAAGGGATATATACATTAGGGGGAGAAATTTGCAGAACTTAATTGTGATATCATTTACAAGGAGAGTATGGATCAGAATTTCATTGCTATATCTTTGTGTGGGAGATTTGTTTGCCATTTCTTGGCACTTAGATGTTTTTCACATCTAATGTTGCCATCAATGCTAAAGTGGGAGATTTTTGGCCATTTGTAGGAATTGATTATGTGTTGCATTGATGTTTTGATATTGATGTCAACACTAACTATTTTGGCTACTTTACCGGTATCCTTCTAGTCCCGGTAGGTTGTTTGGTTTTTGGTTGGATTAGATCATGATGATCCGGTATGCTCTGGTATGTTTGGGTTATGGAATTGGCTTATTCATGCTACTCAGATTCATGTTCAGTCAGTTGGTTTTGATATAGTGATCGGATGCTATCCTATATGCTGGCAAGCTTGGTTTGTTGTTCCGGTGAAGGTTTCAGTAGTAGAGCTTTGTTGAAGATCTTTGATGTTATGCATAAGTGGTGTTGGTGCAACTTCTAGTGGAGATTCAGGATGCTGATGGTGATCATGTTCGAGACTTGGTTGATTAGAATCATTTCTTTAGCACGTGTGGACCTATATTGGGTCCCGATTTATCTAGGTTATGGACCGACTTAATGTAACGTGTGGATTGGACCTCTTGATTTGTTTACAGGATGTCTTATGGGTTGGATATTATTTGTTTGGTCTCAGGCCGACATGTTTTATAATTATGTAATTTTTTTATTGTCTGGTGTCTGATCTTATTGTTTGTGGTCAAGGGTTTGTATATATATGATGTAAGATCTCATTGTAGATCATGGTATGAGAATATATGTGTAAGGGATATGGATATGTAAGAAGCGAATAATGTAATAATCATTCATGTAGAGGATTTGGTCGATCATTGGTGATCGAGTTGGGTTTATGTAAGAGGATTTAGTCCTCCGATATTGAGCTTAATTGGAACTGTACTCAGGCATAAGAGATGCTATCATTGTAGTTGATTCCTTCTTCCAGATTGTAGTCTAGATTTTTATGTAGTTAGTGAGACTCCTTTTGTGATGACCAGTGTGCTCTAGGCCGTTGGCCTTCCTGCAAGTGCAAGTGCAGCCCCTCAATTGTAATGACATACTTACTGCATAAGTATTATCTAACTGTGGGTAGGCTTCCCATTGTGGTTTTTCCCTTTACCGGGTTTTCCACATACAAATCTTGGTGTCATGTGGATGGTATTTATTCTCTAATTGTTGTTTATGCTTAATTGGTATATCTGCTATTTTGGTAATTGGTTTATGCATTCCGGTATTAATCTTTTGGGTTTTTCTATTAAATTTTTAATTGCTTATGGTTCCTGATGTGGTGATGCTACTACTTAGGGGGAGTAGTTAGCCTTGTAATTCAGTGGTTTATGTTTTTGATTTGATATTTATGTCAGATTTCTAGCATTGATGTCAAAGGGGGAGAGATATTCATGTGAAAAACTTAAGGGATATATACATTAGGGGGAGAAATTTGCAGAACTTAATTGTGATATCATTTACAAGGAGAGTATGGATCAGAATTTCATTGCTATATCTTTGTGTGGGAGATTTGTTTGCCATTTCTTGGCACTTAGATGTTTTTCACATCTAATGTTGCCATCAATGCTAAAGTGGGAGATTTTTGGCCATTTGTAGGAATTGATTATGTGTTGCATTGATGTTTTGATATTGATGTCAACACTAATTGTTTTGGCTGCTTTACCGGTATCCTTCTGGTCCCGGTAGGTTGTTTGGTTTTTGGTTGGATTAGATCATGATGATCTAGTATGCTCTGGTATGTTTGGGTTATGGAATTGGCTTATTCATGCTACTTAGATTCATGTTCAGTCAGTTGGTTTTGATTTGGTGTTCGGATGCTATCCTATATGCTGGCAAGCTTGGTTTGTTGATCCGGTGAAGGTTTCACTAACAGAGCTTTGTTGAAGATCTTTGATGTTATGCATAAGTGGTGTTGGTGCAACTTCTAGTGGAGATTCAGGATGCTGATGGTGATCGTGTTCGATACTTGGTTGATTGGGATCATTTCTTTAGCATGTGTGGACCTATATTGGGTCCCGATTTATCTAGGTTATGGACTGACTTAATGTAACGTGTGTATTCGACCTCTCGATGTGTTTACGAGATGTATTATGGGTTGGATATTATTTGTTTGGTCTTAGGCCAACATGTTTTATAATTATGTAATTTTTTTATTGTCTGGTGGCCGACCTTATTGTTTGTGGTCAAGGGTTTGTATATATATGATGTAAGATCTCACTATAGATCATGGTATGGGAATATATGTGTAAGGGATATGGATATGTAAGAAGCGAATAATGTAATAATCATTCATGCAGAGGATTTGGTTGATCATTGGTGATCGAGTTGGGTTTATGTAAGAGGATTTAGTCCTACAGTATTTAGCTTAATCGAAACTGTACTCAAGCATAGGAGATGTTATCATTGCAGTTGATTCCTTCTTCCTGATTGTAGTCTAGATTTTTATGTAGTCGGTGAGACTCCTTTTGTGATGAGCAGTGTGCTCTAGGTTGTTGGCCTTCCTGCAAGTGCAGACCCCTTAATTGTAATCACATACTTACTACATAAGTATTATCTAACTGTGGGTAGGCTTCTCACCATGGTTTTTCCCTTTACCGGGTTTTCCACGTACAAATCTTGGTGTCATGTGGATGGTATTTATTCTCTAATTGTTGTTTATGCTTAATTGGTATATCTGCTATTTTGGTAATTGATTTATGCATTCTGGTATTAATCCTTTGGGTTTCGGTATTAAAGTTTTAATTGCTTAAGGTTTCGGTAATCTGGTGACAACTGATTCACCCCCCCCTCTCAGTTGTCTTCTGATTATTTGAATTGTCTAACACTTGATTGATTACCATGTCTATACCCTCATGAAGGGTAGGGCCACTTTCATTTAGAAGATCTTTGGAGGACTCTCGAGTCTTTAGTTGGAGGAAAATCCCTCGAGTGATGCTCTCTCTCTTGCGGATCCATACCGAGACTTGAGATACAAACCAGTTAGTCTAGATTCTAGTAGACTCTAAACTCTCTTTACTACATGCCATGTTATTTTATTGCTTAATCTGAATGTAAGTTATTAATCAAAGGAATGAACATGCTAGATTCATGATTAATTCATAGAATTTTAGAGTTACTTATCCAATGCATTGTACAATATCATTACATGTTGAAAAGGTATTTCAAATGTTGAAATTTTTCATATGCAATTTTACTTGCATCTTTTTACCTTATCTTGTGGTTAAATATAGTTACTTATCATGTTAATAGGTTTGAGTTGTTACAACCTCAAAAATACGATTAATTGACCTCTATCATGTTTCCCTCTAGTGAACCTTCTAAACTCCAGTGTGATTAAAGATTGGAAATTCAATTTCTTGGATGACACTAGTGAAGATTTGGATTCTAATGAAAAATTTGGTTTCTCTAAGGCTCCTTTCAATAATCACACTAGGAAATGGTTCAACTACCCTCCCAACCTATGTTATAGAAGAAAAATATTGCTTAGTTATGTTATTCTCTCTTCTTCATCAAGATCCCGATTAGTTCTCGCATACTCAGTGTTGCTTCTTCTGCAGTTCTAAGATAAGGTATTCAATTGTAAATAAAATCTTCTTGCTATGCATCAATCCAATCAAGGTTTATTCATGTTCACAAGGAACACATTGTGGTGTAAAAATACCATGATTTTTCATTTAAAAAGGAAACTTTTAATAATTGACTATCTATATTCCTCAGTAGAGTCACCAAAATTTGTTGGTTAACATATTTGTCTTCTCAAATAATTAAGTATCATGACTCTATTATGCCCCACAATGAAGACAAATAAGTAACAAATAGTTCGTTAAGTTATTGATTAACTTCCCTCTAAATTTTATTGAGGTACAACTCCCTTCTTATGATTGAATTTTGAATTTTTTAGATTTAAAGAATGAAGTGCACTTTTAACTAGAAAGTAAAAAAGGAAAACTAACATTTGTTCATAGCCATGATACAAATGTGATCACCAAGTTTAACATAAAGAGATTTTAAAGTATCTACGAGTACACAAGTTCAAAAATTTAAAAGATTTTAAATGGAATGAAAACCATTGGTACACAAGTTCAAAAATTTAAAAGATTTTAAATGGAACGAAAACCATTGTGTATCCCAACACAAAGATTGAAATACAAACGAATGATAGGTAACTATAGATTAAAACTCACCACATCATGAAAGGAATTGAATGTCAAATAAATGGATATAATGTTTGCACAGAAAGATAATATCCATAAATTAACGCAAATCACATAGACATAAAAATAAATAAAAAACCAGACATTCAAGCTCATATGCACAAAGATAAAATAAATCCTTCCAAGAATGGGCAATTTTTTAATTGTTCCTTCTTTGATCCTATCTCACCCTTGCACTACAATGTAAAGTGGATCAATATTTTAGACCCTTCTAATGGCTTTTAATTACATATTTATAGGTTTTTAAAATGTAACTGCCAAAAGAGTCTTGAGCTAGTGGGTGAAGAAATAGCTTTATTAATTGGTTGATGTGAGGGTTCAACCAAAGACTCTAAGAAGCTGGTGAGAAACTCCACAACTTTCTTGAGCTCATCCTTATCATGTTTATCCTTTTTAGTTATTTCAACCAATCTTGTGGTAGTCACATGGAAATTATGCACATTTTCATCTCTACTTGGGGCCCCCAAATCTACCTTCATCATATTGTAGTTGGCTATAATAGCCTGACTAGGTTCTCTCTGAATAGAAGTTTGGGAAATTTCTACATACAAAGTCCCAAAAATACTATCCTCCATTAGCCTTGAGGTAGTCTTTAAATTTTTGGCCTTTGGGGACCTTTGCAACAATTGTCCAACAACTTCATCAACTAGTAGACTTACATGTGTTATTTTCCTGTATTTAGACAATGCATTCTCCAACCATGATGGAGAGGAAGTAGTACCAAAAAATAGGGATGAAGAGTTAGGAGATGAAAAATGGAGAACTCTCCTTAATGGAGGATTCTTTGTCACACTTTGCAAATTAAAAGGAAGGGAAGAGGGCTTTTACCTTTCTAAGAAGCTTTATTAAGTGCATTTTGAGAAGGATATGTCAATGGGCTAGAGGAATCAACATTTATGTTTTCAATTTGTCATTCTTGTTCATTATCCATCTCTTTTCCCTTTTCCTTATATTTATTCGCCTCTATTTGTTTCTTTTCTCCAATGTCTATTGGTGGGTCATCCTCGTGCATGCTTCTTTGGAGTCTTTATTTTCTCCGATGACTTTTATCCATCTCCACCTTACCTTGAGGTAGTTGTTTGTTTGTTTGTGGTTGGACACGATGAAACCTAGGGCCAAGTAGCAAATTGTCCTTTGCAATTACTAGTAAATGGGAACCTCATGTCATAAGTAGAGGTGTGTGTATTTTCAAATTTCTCTCTCAACGTTGGGAGCCTCTGATTGAGATTGGCATGAATAATATTGAATTTTGATGGGGAATTAGATCTGTACCTTCTTCCTTTCTCCCCACTTCTTATTGAATTTTGCAAACTATCTACATATGTCAATAAAAAATAAATTATCTTTTGCATATTTTGGCAATTTATGGGGGATCCAATCATAGTCTCCTACTGTGAAGTAAGCAAACCTTTAAAATGGATGAAATGGCTTACATATTGCTTTACCAATTGAATGGCCTCAAGAGAAATCCTTTCACCCAAGTCTCCTTGAATCTCTTTGACCAGTTTCATGTTGAATACTTGATTCACCCTCCTAAATTTGTGATAACTTCTTTCCAATTGTAGGTGACAGTAGTAGTTGTATATGTAAATTTGATCATCAAAACTTCAATAGGATTAAGTCCTAGCCATGATCTAGTACATCTTAAGACATAAAAGAGATAAGAAAAACTTATAAGGTAAAATTGGAGATCATGCAATGAAGCTTGTCACTAATGAGGGTTGGTCAGTCTAAGTATTATTGTCTAGCATAAATGATCTGCATGAAGAAAAACATCCACTCTTCGAACTCATGGGCATTCACATCACCCTTCAGTCTATGCAACATATGATGATGTCTGATATTTCATCCTTGAAGTGGGATCTATGCAAGTTATTAGGCAATTGATATTTGTCCCTCTTAAGCACTACAAATCATTCCCTTGCAATGATGTTTTTATAATGCCATGTCTTTTCAGTAAATTGGCCTTGTGATGTAGTGAAGTTAATGTCAACATAGACCTCTCTTTCAGGAAGTCTAAAACATGTATTGATGGTGGCTTTATCTAGGGTAATAAGTAGATTGTTATCATTTTTCTCGATTTCCTTAGTGTTTGGATTGTAGTGATACATACATTCAAGTACAAAGTTTGTGTGTTATACAATAATGAGAAAGCATCTGCTTCCAACATACCACTTTCTACTAGCCCTTGAGTAACAAGGGATTTTCTTAGCCTATTTATTCTTTCCCAAAAGTCCCCTAAATTTGTGTGCCCTAGCTCATACTATTTCGACTAGATATATGTCCATATCCCAAGTACTTATACTTCATCTTTTCTGAATTTTAGCTCAAATTCCCATAATGTGATTCTATAAAATTTAGATAGAGTAATGACTAAGTTACTCGATTTTTTCTTTGGGAATTGCTTGAAGAATTCTCAAAATGAGTGGGGAAAGTAGCTACTAGAGTACTAGGACTATGAACTTACCATCAATGGATTTTGAGCGACTTACTTATTTGAACTTGACTCTAGTTGCTGCCAATTCCTCCATCTCAATTCTACTCTTGTGTGCTTTAAAAAACCCTTAGTTATGGTCACAAATTATTTAGAATGACTCAACTTGATTGTTTTTCCCTTAGTATATATCAACATTATTTCATCTACCTAAGATCTGATAGCAATTTAATGGTGGGTGGATAACCTCCAATGGCACCAACTTTTAAAAAATTGCCTTTTGAAATGGAGAGGTAGAACTTTAGTTAGTTTTTGAAACCTTTTCAAACGCTGACAAAGGTTTCAAACCTCCTTTGGCTTCCACTTTATCTTCTTCTTCCCTTTTATTTCCCTTGTTGAATTCTTTTCTTTTCCTTCATAGGTCTTTGAAACTTGAAACAAAGATGAAGTTGTGAGTTGTGTGTTGGATGTTGACAAGGTTGTGAGAATCTTGTCGGCTCCTAAAAGGATTGTCAAAACCCACAAAGACTCTTCAAACTTTGATAATCTTTCTTTCTATCTTTCTTTTGCTGGAACATTTGAAGTTGATGGTTTAGTGTCAGAGCTCGACAAGGTTGTGAGAACCTTTTCAAGTACTAACAATGGTTTTGAAACCCACATTTGAAAGAAACTTAGAACTTCTTTTGACAACTTTCACTTTGAAGAAAACCTTTTCATAAAAGCACTAGGTTTTGAAACATTGGCCTCTTTCAAAAGGGTTGTCAAAACCAACATTATGGGCCAACACTTTGGAGGAAAAAAGATTTATGATTTCTTTTTAGACTTTTAATAAACACCAAGAAGACAAAGTCTTTGTTAGATCCAATAAGGGTGATGAGAACCTCGCTGAGGCCCAACATTACTTTCAAAATTGACTCAAATGGCCGAAATTAAGCAAAATGACAAATTGTTGAAAGACGTAAAGGGAGTCAAGTGAAATAATTGTAACATGAAAAGACCTCAAAGACCCCTAGAATTTAGACTTAGCCATTAAATGAATAAAATAAAATTTTGAAAATAAGGGTGCCAAAATTAGGACAACACCAATGATAAATAGGTTAGACTTTGTAGTATTTTTTATAGAACCAAACATCATTGATATCATGTGCAAGCACGAGGGTTATATGACTTTTTGAAGCCTAGAGATACATCTTTGTTAGACATGGTAGACACTTCCATGTTTGTCACTTCTAATTTCTACCTTAGATGACCTCAAATAATTTTAAGCCTCCTTGAAAGACTTGTTAGTGGTGCATACCTCTACATTTGATGTAACCTTATTCATCTTAGGAGGAATTTATTTTTTGTGATTTTGAAAAGAGATCTTGGTTCTCTATTGCTATTGAGGTGAGAAGTGAATGCTAAGTTCTCAGATCAACTAAAGAGATAATTTGATAGGTTTGGAGGAGATGTTGATGCAACCATTGCATAAAATGTTATTCTTCTAGAAGAAAGGCTATCATGGACTTGTCCTATGAAAGGGATATAGCTTGTATTTGATTGGGAAGTAAGTAGAACTAAAGGGCATAATTATTTTATATAGAAAAAAAGCCATAAAATAAAATATGCATTTTTACTCACCATAATTATTAACACTTAAATTTATATCATATTAAAAAGTTAACTACATAGCTTACCAACATATTATAAACAAACTTATTTCAAAGCTATATAAACATACTAAATTGCATAATTTTATTGTAGAGAATAAAATATACCTTGCAAATGGCTATTTAGATCTAAATAAATATAAACAAATTAGTAAAATTCATATCTAAATATATAAAAATGATTATTTGAGATAGAAATAAGTTAAATTGACTAAAATAGGTAAACCAAAGGAATGAATGATTACCTCAAAAATGATGCAATGTTGACTTGCACTGTGCTAAAGAGATGATATTTGAAATATGGAGTTGAATCTAGCATTAAGGACTTAAATGCTAGAGACAAAAAAATAAGGATGTGGGACATGAATGGACTTGTGATCTAGTCCACCTACCATTTATGTCTTGATGGAAACATTTTTTCCTCAAAAGAAATAAACTAGTGCTTGCACCAAATGGAGGTGCAATGGTTAGCCGACAGTAATAAATGACTAAAAGTTTTTGAGTTCTAAATATGGTTGATTATAAATTTCTTTAGAGCTTTTGAATAATGCAAAATGTTTGTACATATGAATCTCTATATTCATGGAGCTGTGTGCATTAAATAAATTTGTTTTTTGATGCAAAATTAAAATATGCTAGAATAAGTGAAAATAGGTAGATTAAGCTAGAATGGGGACTAAAGAATACTAAGTCATGTATATGAATCATGGAAGAATTTAGGGTTCATTGTAAAAGTGGAGAAAATAACTAAAAGCCAACACGTTTTCTATAATGTGGTTCATATTTGATAGAATACTAAGTTGTGTATATGAATCATGGAAGAATTTAGAATTTGTTGTAAAAGTGGAGAAAACAAGTAAAAGCTAACAAGGTTTTTATTATCTTATTCATATTTAATACTAACAAGATTTTTTGGTAATGACAAAAGCATTCAAGAATTTTAAATTTAATTTGAGTTTCAGATATTAGCATATAGATAGATAATAACTTAATTTGTTTAAAATTAATTTTATTTTATTTTTTATTTTTATTTTTTTTCAAATTTTGATGGATTGTTGTAAGATATTAATATTGTATTATATCTTAATGATATTGGAGGGAATTCTTTCATTTAGTGAATTTTTACAAATACTTTTCTATATAATCTCTTATAAGTTACCATCTTCAATGTTCATGTTCTTGCTAGTTCTTTAAATGATGTACCCATTTGAAAGGGTAACTTAATTATGATCTCTTAATGTTTTTCAATCCTTCAAACAATTCACATGCTCTACTCATTAATGTTTTTGTAGCGTGATCAATTGCATGTTGCAAAAGACAATCTACCATTTTATTCCCTTCTTAAATCAATGTTTTATGATAAAATAAATTATTATGCATTAAGCTTGACCCATTGTATTTCCATAAAATTATTAGTTTTCTACTTTGTAGTGAATCAATTCTTTACCTTCTTTAATTTGAGTTTCTAGAATCTTATAAACACCACAATCTTGTGAACCTAGAATAAGTGCTTAGATTTCAACTTCACTATTTGTTGTAATAGGTAGTTCTTTTAGGTTATATCTTTTTTTTTTTATTATAAAATGATCAAAGAGCTTGCATCCAAACAACATTTTATATTGTAAAACATTTTTTATAGTTTAGATTTCTAAATTAGTTTGCATTTAGATTTTTATATGTTAAAATCACTTCATCAACATTACAAATAATTATCATAAATAAATACATTTTGTTACTTTTTTTTTTTCATATTTTTAAAAATCAAATTAATTATAAATATTTTATTATTTAGAGATTTATTTTTAAAACTTAAAAAGAAAATAAAAATAATAATTACTTTTTAAATATACAACTTTCATTGAAAATTCATAATATATTGCAAATTTATTGAACTATTTTTAATTAATGGTTGCTTTATTATTAATTTTTTATTTTCCAAAAAAAAATCAATTTATTATTTAATTTTTTAAAACAAATCAATTATTCATAGATTTATTTTAAAACAATTAAAAATAAAATAAAAATAATATCTATTTTTAATAATATTAATTATTAATAATAGTTAAAATCTTAAAAATAAAAAAACTGAAAGTAATGTTCTCTAAGGAAAGGAAAAAATCATAATTTAAAATTCAAGGAAAAAGGTTTCTTTAAAATGTTAATAGGTTTCTTTGTGCGCAGACTTTGTAAGTTTATGATATGCCTTTTCATTAGTTTTTCTCACCCCAAAAAACTACGTGAACAAAATGGTTAAGGAAAATGGAAAACGGTAAGGGAAAAGTCCACGTTAAAATAGCCTACCGGCTAATGATCTTGATACCTACAAAGAAGTTGTATATATACAACATCTATGTAAGGAAAACTTGTGGTGATAAAGAAGAATTATAAAGACTTTAATAAAGGGGAAGAGCCTTCGACTTCCTCACAAGCAATAATAACTCTAGATTGATCAATAATATTGAAATAAAGAAATATAAATGCTAGATTACAAGTTGTAAATATAAATTGAGCATATAATAAAAATTGTGAAATGAGGATTAAAAATATTTTTTCAAATTATAGTTGATGTGACTAGTGTTCATGAAAACAAACTAGGATGAGACCTTTAAGTATAAATCCTACATATGTAGTTCAATAAGGTCTACAAATTGAGGCTATTTAAGAATATAAACATGTGTACACAACTAATTCTAAATATACAAAATAATATAAATAAAAGAAACAAATAAAACTACACTTTTTTCGTATATATATATATTTAAAACATATTATAATTATAAATATTCATAATATATAATTTTTTTCTCATACTTAAAACTTTAAATAAAATTGAAATTTTAAATATTAACTTCTTCGATTTTATTAAAGATCATCACAACTATCTTAATAATTCAACTTGCCTCGGGGATCACTTGTGGGTGTAACAGTGAAATGGTTGCATTGTTTATGGTACAACCAAGGTTCAAATCCATGACTGGACCAAAGTGGTATGTGATTATACCGGTTTGATCCCATATTGGTAGGAGAACTCTATGGCAACTGATCTTAGAGGACATACAGGTGATCTTGGTGGATGTGTGGTTTGACTAACTATGCTTGTTCCCTGCTGGGCTGGTGTGCTTATGACCCTTGTTCCTCGTAGGTGTGTGTTGCTTATGGATCCAATTTCTCATTGGCGTGTGCTTCTCGTGTACTTTTGTCGGACCCACATGGGTCTTTCATGCTTGGCGATGTTGTATCAGACCCACGTGGGTCTTTCACATCTACTGGTTCGTGGTCCCTATTTGGCTACCGTGGACTTCTGTCGGACCCACATGGGTCTTTCATGCTTGGCGGTGTTGTATCGGACCCACGTGTCTACTGGTTCGTAGTCCTTGTTGGGCTACCCTGCTCGCGGTTCTGCATTGTTGGTCTCAGAGACTTAAGGTTGAGGAAGGCATCATGGAGAGATAAGGGTGTATGAACACTATAACAACTGAGGATGGGGCCCCTAAAAAATATGGTCTCACTAGTTCAAGCTTCAATCAAAAGTGATTATCGACCAATAATAATAATAATAATTATTATTATTCAACTTCCCTCTAAAATTTTCTTCAACTATATATACATTCTTAATTGATTACACAAACTCAAGTTTGATGTTCATCCATGCATTATACATTAAGGCTGGGGTCCCATGGAGGAGGGCTTCCTAAAAAATAGAGCTAGAGTTGCTAATTTTTTTTGGAATTAAAAAACCTCAGTAGCTATTGGCTTTGTTCTGTTTAGACTCAAACAAGGTAAGGGTAAGTTGAATGAGTTTATATTATTGTTATTTAAGTGTTTAACTTTAAATGGTCCAACTTTATGTTTCTATAACTATTAAAATATTATGTATCAAACATTTTTAATTTAATTATTATTTTTTATTTTTAATTATATCTATTTATGTAAGATAAGGGATATTTTTTTATAAATTTAGTTAATAAGATTGATGTTTAAACACTTATAATAAATTCTTTTATTTAATTATTGAGTTGAGTTATGCCTTTGTTAATTAAAGAGATTATGTCTTAGTTAAATGGGTCTCTCTTCTCCCCAATAGTATAGAAATGAAGATAAAAACATGTTCACAAAATTACAATAAATAATTCTTATGAAAAAGAATATATATTCTTCACAAATAAAAATATTTTCATTTTTAAACATATTTTTACAGTCTTATTAGTGCAATACTTTTAATATCCGCATTCTACTTTGATTTTAAGAATTCAACAAACCATATCGTAAAATCTTTAAGTAAAAAAAAATATTATTCACAAAATGAAACTTCTAAATTCATTAAACCATTTTCAAAAGAAATTGAAAAAACATTAACAAATATATATTCTCTAGAATTTCAATGCAAAAATATAAAATAGTTAAATTTACAAAAATGATTTTATAAGTTTTTGTGCTACAACCTTACATTATATAAACTTATATTTATATAATTAACTTACATAAATTTACAAAATAATCTTACATACTGTGCACTATAAATCATCTTACAATTTAAATATATATAAAATTAAAAAAATATATAAGAACAAATATTCAAAAAATAAATATATTCTTCATAATTTCTGACATCATAAAAATTAATAAATTTAAAATTACATAATAATCTTTCACAATTTTTTAATATTTTTTTAAAAATCATAATTCAATTATTACAAGAAATCTCTTTCAATGAAGTTGTCATCATATTATTTTTTTCAATTATAAATAACTAAAAAATAATTAAAAAAAAAATATAAAATAAAGTTGTTATTTCATCCACGAGGGTTTTTTCAAATATTCTAATAAATGCAATTGAAATTTTTTCATAAATAAATAGTCTTATGATTTTTATAATAATAAACAAACTTAAAACTTAAAAACGAAATAAAGGGTCTCATGATTTTTTTAAACACATGAAAAACCAAATCTAAAAAATATTCACCAAAATAAGTAAATTTTCAGTAGATATACCCATACAAAATTCAAATTGATTGTAAAAGATAAATTAAAATCTTTGCTTGAAATTATGCCACCAAAAAAGGTGGGAGATTGAAATTACATTAGTTGCATAATTCATCTTCTATATTGAAAAGTTTATTTTCTTTTCAACAATTTTAAAATTTACATAATAAAAAAAATTACAATTTTAAATAACTTCTTAAAAAGCAACAAAACAACATAGATACCAAAGACTACTAATTCCACACCATTCTGTAAAAAAGTAACAATAATTGTTAAACTAAGATAATGAACAAGCTTAAAACTTAAAATCCAAATTGGAGGTCTCATAATTTTTTTAAACATGTGAAAAACCAAATCTAAAAAATATTCACAAATAATCTAAACAATTTTTAGTACATAATCCCATGCAAATTTAAATTGACTGCAAAAGAAAAGTTAAAATCTTTGATTGAAATTATGCCATGAAAAAAGTGGGAGATTGAGATTAAACTATTTGCATAATTTATCTTCTATATTGAAAATTTTCTTTTCAACAATTTTAAAATTTACACAATAAAAAAATTACAATTTAAAATAACTTCTTAAAAAACAACAAAATAACATAGTTATGAGACTACTAATTTCACATGATTCCATAACAATTGAACAATAACTATTAAACTAAGATAAAAAATTGTACGAAACAACGACTTTACAATCTAAACTTAAATGGGCTTTTGATCTATTGATGAAGTTGAATGGTATCGTGAATGATGTAAAATAACTAAACCTCTGTGAATGCAGTATAAAATAACTAAAAATCCTTTGTGAATGATGTAAAATGGTATATCAAATAAAGAAAATTCTTTGTGAATGATGTAGAATCCTGTATCATATAGCTATAATTCTTTAAACGGTGTAAAATCCTGTATCAAATAGCAAAAAAAATAAAATCTAATCCTAAAAAATAAAATCTAACATAATTTTGTTTTTCTCATCACACTCTTTAACTTCATAAAAATAATTCTGTAAGACCATGTCCAAACTCTATCTAACTAAATAGTTATTCTCTCTAAATGATATAATATGCACTATAAAATAACTAACTAAAATTCTTTGACTGGTGTAAAATCCCCTATCAAATATCTTAAAATTCTATATAAATGATCTAAAATCCCCAAAAAAGGAAAGCCTAATCTAAAAAAATAAGATGCCAAAATAAATTTTTCTCCCTCCTCATCACACTCTTAACTCCATAAAAATAATTCGTGTAAGACCATGTCCTAACTCTCTAACCATTTCCAAACCACACCCATCTCAACTTTCTCTACTACAGCATCTAGTGATATGTTTACGTCGTGAGGGTTTAGAAGGTGGGCCAGGTCTCCAAAACTAGTTAAGTAATGCTTTTCCTACGTTGATAGAAAATTGAACGCGGAAGAGTGCATAGGAAGCTTTGTACGCACGTCAAATACAAAGAGCAGAGAGCAGGCAAAGGCAGGGCAGTCTCTGGGATCCTAACAAAAGTTCATCATAGCTCAAAGGTACTGCTTTTGGTCTACTGCAAGATTTTTTGGTTAAAGCACTTGAGCCAAGAATGTGGCGAGGAAATCGCACTTGCTTTTAGTTTTGGTTCTCTTTGTTATACTTTCCCTGGTCTTAGGTTGAAATGAGATTATAGTGTTTGTTTGTGGACAATGCCCAATTTATAAGATTTCTGTGCTATGTTTTCTCTTGCGTGGGTTTTGTGGAATTTTTGGTCAGTACAGTTAGTATGGTTCATATGGAGTTATAGTGATGCTTTTATGTTATAGCTGAATGAGGTTGCATCTTTCATGGGTTTATGGTATTAGCGGAGTTCAGAAACTTATAGCCAGCATGGATTTCAATGAGTTTTCTGTGATAGGTTTATGAGATAAGATCCTGACATGGAGAGTACATGGTAAGCTGTTTTGGGACTCGCAGTAGGACTTGGCCAAGAATCTTAGCCAATAAGGAATTCTATTAAATATCTAATATGGAAGAGTTGTTTTTAATGATTTGTAATATTAGTTTAAATATTTCTGTTTATCCTTTTTTATAACACTTAGTATTCCCGATATTGTCTTGTTGTAAAGAATTTACTGTGCTAGATTTTATACCTTTCATGGGTTTAATTGGATTTGTGGAAATTATGTAAAATTTATCATGGGCATAAGTTCTTAAGGATTATACAGTGACTAGTTGTAGGTCAATTGTCTAAAATGTTTTTGTATGAATTATAGAAATATTGGTTGAATTCTGGGAATTCAGTAAGGTGTTTTATGAGAGAGATATGTCTAGTAGGTCAAAATGGTCTCTAGGACCTATTGAGGTCTGTTATGATTATTTTTTTTAATGTCTTTGTTTTGAAGTAAATTCTCCAAGTTTTGATTTATATTTATGATTTAAGATTTTATCTCTAAGGTGATGACTG
Organism: Cryptomeria japonica; assembly: GCF_030272615.1. Classification (NCBI taxonomy): domain Eukaryota; kingdom Viridiplantae; phylum Streptophyta; class Pinopsida; order Cupressales; family Cupressaceae; genus Cryptomeria; species Cryptomeria japonica. The sequence goes on along the minus strand of NC_081415.1, from coordinate 633,007,657 downwards.
CATGTATTATGGTCATAGGAAAAATGTTTACTATTTATTTTTTCTTGATTTAAGTTTTCACAAACTAGATTATGAATAATGACAGGAATTTCGAGAAGTTTCCTTTACAAGGAGCAAATATGGAGAGAATGACAAAAGGATCACTGGTGGTATCAGACAGGGCTGTTTCTGGATTCTTTTGTATTGGAAAGATTGGAGTAGTGCATTTACCAGGCCCTAAGAAGCTCTGGACTTGACAGCCTCAGCGTGTGTGCTTAGTTGTCTCTCTAATTTGCTTAGTTGTCTCTCACTTTTTTAATTATAAAGAATTAAAATTTCACTCCTGAAGAATTTACTTGAATGGATCAAATTTCTTTACCACCTGGGTTCCGTTTCCACCCCACTGATGAAGAGCTGATCAATTACTTTTTGAAGAGAAAAGTGTCTGGCCGGCTTCCTATAGTCAAAGCCATTACAGAGATTGATTTATACAAGTGTGAGCCTTGGGATTTACCAGGTAAGCCATTAATCTCTCTTAGTTGACTCTGAATTTTTACATCAGAAAGAAGGAAATGAAATGAATTAGATTAATGTTTACAAAAAACCAATGTAGCTCAATGGGACTGAAAAGTACGTTTAGTGTGAGAAAGCTAATCAATAAGTACTATGTTATAACATCAGAATGTTTTCATAGTCCATCAAAGATTTAAAAGAAAAAAATAAATTCTACATATGTTTTTCCAAAAGATTTTCTCATTAAGTATTATGTTTTGGATAATCACTTGGTTAACCTTGGAAACTGAATTTCCTTTAGATGATGATTATGGGTTAGGAATTTTTCTTCTCATTGAAAGCAATTGAATTGAATCAATTTGCAACGAATACTTAAGAGGTAATTATTTCTCATACAATGTTGAATGCAGGCAAATCTTCCTTACGAAGTAGAGATTTGCAATGGTACTTTTTCAGTCCTAGGGACAAAAAATATCCTAATGGATCTCGGAAAAATCGATCAACAGAAGCTGGTTACTGGAAAACCACTGGAAAAGACCGGTCTATATATTCAGTTTCTCGAAAGGTTGGAATGAAGAAGACTCTAGTATATCACACTGGGCGGGCTCCTCATGGAGAGCGGACGAACTGGGTGATGCACGAGTATAGACTTGAAGACAAGGAATTGAAGATGTCAGCTGCAATTCAGGTAGTTGGGATTAATCAGGTTTTTAAATTTCAAATTTTCATCGTCTATGTGAAATTAGTATTATGCCATGTGATTTTTCTCTTCTGGCTGTAAAAAGGTATCTTAATAGCCTAATGTCTTCTCACTAAATTGATCTCCTGTTTTTGTTTAAAATCTTCATGGTCGTAGGAATTTATTTGTGTATAGCATCAATAGCAACTTTTACACTCAAAAAATTGATCTGTCTTCAGGTCTTTACATGTTCCTTATGGTAGAGATTCAAGGTCTTTTTTGTTTTATTGATGACATGGCACTTAAGACCGCAGTCTTGTTGGATTTTATTTGTTCAAAGTTTGTGGCTTCAAAGTCTTATTGGACATCCTTTCTGTCAAGATGTAGATTATTTGAAACTTTGTATATATTATGACAGTCCTTGATATGCCAATGGTCAACTAGGAAGGATTTATGTGAAAAAATATGGAATTAAAATATATTGACACGTTAAATATTTATGGAATTCAATAATCTGGGAGCTTAATTTGTGCAGCAGTTGTACATGTTAGAGAGCCTCAATTATAAGATTGATAGACTTCATATAGTCAGACTCAACAATGGTGTTCAAGTTGAAATATCCCTGGGTCAATTTGAATTTAGATTGAAAGAGTCTCAGTTTCTACCATATTGTTGGTAGTTCTTCCATGATTTGTTGCAAACAAGATATACATGTTTCCCTTGTCATTTCTGTTGATTCTAGCTGCTTCCACTTTTCCCATATTACTCTTAGAAGCCCCTATCTGCATTTAACTTGAAATATGAATGAAAGAGATAGGTCCATTCTCTTTTGATCTGTATATTTTGATCTATTCTTTTCTGGCCATATAGGGGTACAAGAGATATTGCTTTTTAGCTACCAGTGAAAAATAATATTACTTTATGAAATAAAGAAGATGCAACATCATCCAAAAGTTGACATTTTACATCTTCTGGCATCTCTGTAGCAGACATACAATCATCTTTTCATAATGTCAAAGTTTGAGGTGATTGTATAAGGTCGGCTACCCATCCTAGGCTGACATCTACGAGCTGTAGAGTTCAGAGGATCTATTAAAAAATGATTACTTGAAATAAATAACTGAGATAGGAAGTATTGATTACATGAACTCAATTTTTTGCATGTAATCAAAGGTCTGCAAAATACATCTCCCAGTAGCAGTCAGCGTAGTTTTTCATAATTACAAAGATCGAGCTGGTGCGTTAAGGTCTTCAATTATTGTCGGCAGGTTGGTGTAACCTATAAACTATAAATTTCATAGGGTGTTTGTGAAAAAAATGTAATAGGCTAATATCTGGAATAGAAGATACAAATCCCATAAGCACAGATTTTTGCAAGGGTGGTAATATAATTACTGCTGTCCTTGTCAACTACAATTTTACAAGGAAGGACAGATAGTGTGCTGCAGAAGAAGCCCCCCCAAATCATTATCATTTGTCTTTCCCCAAATCATTCATTGACTTCTAATTTCTATGCAAGTACCCAAAGTAGAACCAGACCCACCATTCCTCATAATCTTCCTATCATCTTTAGCAGGGAAGAGCTGACAGTTTATGGAAAAAAGAGAGAAAATTGCCTGTAAAATAGAGAACATTCATATAACGGTAACCAGATGGGCACCCATTCACATGGAGATTAAACATCCATGTTAATATACTGGTAACCAATAGGGAGGAGAGAAACAAATGGTGACACAAACCATTGCACAACATTTACTCCAGTGGATCTCGACCGGTTGCTTAGAAGCTTATTCCATTTGAAGTGTTCTTCCAAATATTTTAAAGCCCAATCAAAATTTATCAGATAGTAACAAAGAGTGACCTAGCTGTTTGAACCAACCATTCTTTGGCATCTTAGAAGAGCCATAGAAAAGGTTGGAGAGGAGTCTATCACTTTCTCCTTCTCAAGTTGACTGACTTTTCTGACTAAATCCACGTGAAATTAGAAATTAGTAAAGGCCTTTTCTTTCATGTTCCTCATCCACTTAGCAATTTCAGGTAATGAATGAGTCTCCTTAGTAGTGGTGTTTCCATTGGGGTGGATGTTGTAGGGTATCTTACGGTTTTGGTCAGGGAGAAGTGGTGTCTCATAACCCTGACTCCCTCATCTTCAATGATTTTTAGTTCATTTTCCACTTTGCCACCAAAATGGGGTGTTGTATGAAAGTAGCCTCTTACTCATTATCAATCCAACCTGTAGTTCGGGGAACCTCCCTCTAACATAGGCACCTCCCTTCAAGACAGTCACCTTGTCAGAGTTTCTTCACTGTTGAAATTTGAAGATGTTTGTTTTGTTAGAAAGTTTCAGGTTTCTCTTAGTCATTCCTATTCTATTTGGGATGTTAATTTAAAAAACAGACAAACTTCTGAATGGTCCAAAAAATGCAAAACAATGTGTATCAAAAATTCTAAATTGTTTGGAATTGTAATATCAGGTTTTACTGACTCCCACTTCATAGCAAGTCTTTTGGATTTTCAGATTCCCGAGTGAATGAATATTTTGAAGTTACATTTTTCTGATAAAAATAGCTATAAAAGAACTCTAATCCAATCCAAAAAGTAGTGTGTCATAGCTTCTCATATCTACCAAGAGATTGCTGCATTTCATATATTACTTTAATTTTCGATGTATCTATCATTTACATTGCAGATTCACATGTTATTTGTGTTTGCGTTCTTTGCATTGGTTCATTGCATTCATGACTGTAATGTCCCCTTTTTACAATAGGATTTAATAATAAATAATAATAATAAATTAAAACAAAAAATAATAAAATATAATAACATAATTAAAATCTAATTAAGTTAATGAAAGGTCAAAAGGCATGGAATGAAGAGTTATGACTTTCTCAAACATGAGATACAAAAGGGAGAAGAGATCATTTGAAAAGATAAAATGAGGGAAAAAATGAATGGAAGCATGTGAACCAAGGTAGGATTAATGGAAGAAGAAAGGAACGGGAAGTAGAAATATTGTGTCTCTTTCTAAGGGCAAAAATTATGAATGGTTGTACTATTTTAAAGGGTGGAAATTGTGGAAGATAATGTCTCTTGCCAAAGGGCAGGCATGATGAAGAATTGTGACCTCTCCCTCACATGGGAAGATATAAAGGGAAGAAGGTTCATTTGAGGAAGAGATGGAAGGGAGATCAATTTGGAGAATAATTTATTATTCTCAAAGGTAGCAATGAAGTGTGGTGACTCAATTCTAATGAAGGGTGGTGACTCAAGTGTTATGAAAGGTGGTGATTCAAGTGTTATGAAAGGTGGTGACCCTTTCACCAATGAAATATAGAAGAGATCATCCCAATCATTCAAGGATCACTTATCGATCATCATTCCAATCATTCGAATCAAGCAAACAATCAATCATCAAATCATTCTGTCAAATCAACAATCACTTGATCATCACTCATCAATAACTCAAATCGTTAATTCAAAGGACTTCATTCATTCAAACAACCAATCATCGAATAAGATCAGATTTGGCAATTATAAGACATTGAACATACATCAGTTTGATTCTATACTTTGGTTGTGGTATGAGTTCCCCATACATGGCATAATGAATACTATTAATAACTGCATACTACTGACTAATAACATATTGCTGTTTATGATTATTTAATATAGCATAATGAATGTTATTTCTATCTGTTCATTGCTGATCCATATTATGTTATTGTTTATGACTCCTTAATATATAAAGGTATAGTATACGTGACAATATAGGATGCTCTATATATATTCTGTCTCATTATTATAACCAGCCATTGCAGGGGAAATGAGGGATTACAAGGAGGGAATGGCGATGGGGTACTCTTCTAAGTACACTACCTCATGGTGGTGACTGAATGGTCCCATGAGGCCAAGGGGGTACAAGGGGTACTGCCTTTGGGCTTAGAAGAGATGGGCTTCCAAGGCACCCTATTGTGAATACACCTCATCTCTCTATCATGGTGAATTAATACATCAAGAAGTCCAATCCTAGGAAGTGAGAGATAGATGGCAAGATGAAGGGGGAATGGTTATAGGACACTTCACTAGGTACACTACCTAATATGGATGACACGGACCGCATGAGGCCAAGAGGGGTGGTATATCCACTCTTCGGCTTAGGGTAGAGGATCTCTAGGACACCCTATTGAGTCACCTTATTCTAGCTTCCCTATGGTTGAATTTCCCCAATAAATTAGATTTATCTTATGATTAAGTTAATGTTCCTAACCCTACTAGGAAAGTTACTGGAATTGTGATTTTAGGGCAAAAACTAGGGCATTTACAAAAAGGGACATTAAGACACATTTAGTTTCTGCCAATTAATGTGTTATTCACCATGTTGGTATTAAATGTGGATTAGTGGCATTAGAGCCATTTGTTCTATAGGATATACAGTCTTGAGACACACAAACCCCACAGCAGGATCTTTTGTTTCAATTCAAATGGTCTTCAAATAGCAGAAAGAGAGGGAAGTTGACATCCTTTTATACTATTGCTCAACAAAGCATATGAGAAGCAAAGGAGGCAGATGATGGAACCTCTTACATCACCCTCTTTGTTGAGTGGATCCTTCGCTTATGCAAATGAAGTTCTTCTTCTCTCTTGTTGAAGGAAAAGTTGATGTAGATGAACTAGACAAATGACTTGTCCAACTGGAATCATATTTTTTTGTAAATAATTTTTTGATAGTGAAAAAGTAGCATTACACTTTTAGAAGATGTATTCCAACAAAAATATGGTGGTAATGATATTATTATTTTCTTTAAAACAAACGAGAGGAGGATGAAGACAATGATGAGATCTCACTTGACAAGATTGAGGCTCCAATCAAAACATGTACAAAGTTATTAGAGGCTATTAGAGAGAAGTATTACTTTATGAAGAACTATGATGATCAATAAAAATGTTTGTAACAATTGTGCTAGTAATAGAACAAAGTAGTGCAAAATTATATCAGTGCATTACATGCCTTGTTGACAAAACTGGTATATGTGACAATAAGAAACATTGTTGTCAAATATTAGTGGATTGTGGACTTCATCCAGGAAAAAAAAGTATTCTTAAAGGTTTGGAGTTCCATAGTAGCAAAAATCTTTCTCCAGGATAAATCAGCAAAGCAAAAGACATGAATTTTTTCAATTAATTGGGAAAAAATGGGTTAAGAAAAAAAAATCAGAGCCCTAACTTTTTGACAAAAAATGGAAAACCGCAATGTAAAATGAAGAAATTATAAAAGAACTGTGAAAATAATGAAAATATTTTGAGTTACCTTATAAGCACATTTTACTTGCGATTTCCTGGGCTAAAAGATTGTTTCATTGATTTTCTACGAAAACTATGATTTAGTCAACAACAAAATTGGACTTAGGGCCAAGTCACAATTTAGTGTGGTTTGTGCAACTATTATTAGGAGTGTGAGAAGTCTAATCATATATGGTCATATTGAGAAGTTTAAATGTGAAGGAAGGCAAGCAAAAGTTGACTGCTGACAAGAATGGATTCAAGTTTGAGAATTTCAGGATGAAAACTATCTTATCCACAATGAAAAGATAGGACATTACAATTCTAACTACTAGCTACAGACGTTCATAATCCTATCCTTGTGATAAACAATAAAAAAACTGGTGCAAACAAGGGTCAGGTTAAAAGAGTGAGTTGTGTATGATTTCTGGTATATTATCAATGTATTTTTGACAGCTTGTCTTGTCCCCGGTGACTATATTACCTGCAATAGGGTTGAGGCAAATGCAAATACACAGTTCAAACTAAATCTTACTGTTAAGTTCATCTCTGAACAAGTTATTTAGTACATTTGCCTCCTCCTTAGTAGCCTAGTGAGACTAAGTCTTGGATGAGATTGCCAAGGAAATTTTGTAGAAGGATAGGAATATTCTTGGCAATATGTGGGTTGAAAGGTTGATTCCAATTTGCATTGCTGGCATTACCTGTTCTGGAAACTTGAATATATTGTGTCAAATTTAAATAAGATGGACCTTGAGAGCATGATCGCCATGATAGAGATGTAGAATGCACTAAGAGAGAATTGTGAGAGCAAATGATTGAACTGATACATAACCTTCTTTGAGCAAGGCATTCATTTTCTTTTTATGCCTACTCATATCCCTTATTTTAAAAATAAGCACATGTCAGTGTGTTTGGCATGTGATCACAATGTTGGCTTACATGGAGTATAAATGCTTTGAAAATATAGTCTCCGTGAGATTTGCCAAAGTTGGCTCCTTGGGTCCTTAAGGGTAAATGGTGGGTTCAAAGACAAAATGACTAAGATGATGAATGGAAAAATTGTTGTGTGAGTTTAGGAAAGCTATATTAGGCAAATAAGGTCCTTCTGAGGCTCTACAACTTTCAGTCCCCTAGGAACTTCATCTTGGGCTTGCCACAATCCACCCCAATCTTGTGACATGTCATGTTAGGAAGGCAAACACACCCTAATTTGTTAGCAGCCATCTTTGATGTATACACCTCGAACAAGATACTACGAGTGGTGTGATATACACAAGAGCAAGTGGGATTCAAATGAATAGTTTTGTGCTAGATGACTGTTTGCCAAACTGTAGGCTCTAACACCAGCACCAACAGATGCACTGACACCACAACCTATGTGAGACAAAGGGGAGCAAATCAAATGTTGATTCTTGCTCCTTTGTTTAAATAGAAACTTTGCTGTAAGTGGGGCACCTCTTCCACTCATTGTTGTATGCAAAGGGTATGACTTTACACTTTATTGTTGATTCTTATGGTCAAAAGAGTCTGATCTTGGAGGATGAATTCACTAGCAGCATCTCATTTGAGTACTAGATCAGATGGGTAAATCAAGGTAGTAATGTATGGGCCAACCAAAAGTGGTGCCAACCATATGCAATAGAATATGTCAGAATGAATTGCTGTGTAATGTGGTGACTTTAGATGACTATGATGTTTGGCTAGGTCAACCTTCAGATGGAAATGACAGTCTGAATCAATCCAGATCCTATGGTATCCTCCCCTACCAAGACACAATCTTTGCCCAGAGGGGGATACTATTCCACTCATTGTATTGGGTGAAGAGAGGACTTTACACTTCAATGTCGATAGTTATATTAAGAGGATCTTATCTAGAAGCACATTGTCAAGAGGTTGAACACAGAAATTGCACCTTACAACCATTTATTCTTAAAGCCTCTTTGCTTTTCAGAAGGTTCCTGTTAATGCCACCTTCCTTTGGCTCTACAAGCTGTTTATAGTGGGGTTTGTGGTGTAAAACCCATCCTATTGGGGGATCCCTTTGAGTCATAGCTTCTTTTGGTACTCTATTGAGTTATTTGTAGCTTGCACGAGTAAGTGTGTGTAACTTGCAGTTATATGTATTGGGGTTAGAACCTCAATGGCTTAGCCTAACCTTACATAACTTGTTGAGAGGATAGAAGTAATGCCTTCAACCTTCGGGTCAATCACTTCATTTGAGATTCACTTTTTATTGGTATCAATTTATTCTTTTGGTGTTTTTTATGCCCGTGGACTGATTTTGTTTCAAACCTTTGGTGTTGATATCAATGTACATTTGGTTGAATGAATTAAAGGAATATGTGTCAAGTTATCAACCAATATTCTCACCGCCAATGTGCAATCAAGTTGTTTTAGGAGGAAATACTATGCAGGGTTGTTCTCCTGGAAGTTTGGGATACCATATGCAGTCAACCTCATATGTAGTAGTGACAGTGCCTATCAATCTAAGACCTGTAATGTCATCATTTTGGATAATCATCTCTACATACTACTGGAGTTTTCACATCCACCAAATATTGTTGATCCATGTTTTGAGGTTTGTGCTATTTGATTAATACCAATATGTAAATCTGCATTCAGAACATCAAAATGGGCACTGGTCACTCCTTGAACAAAATGAATGTCTAGTAGATTAGAATTAATATTACAGAACAATCTTAGTTTTTCTATAGAGCAAATTGTATAAATGCAGAAGGATGATTTTTAAATTGGGAACTTTGTTGTCAAAAGATTACACTGGAAAAAGAAAAGATGCAACCAAGCTAGGGAAATATTTCATGAAGGATTTGCTGCAGGGAAGAGATGTTGATTGGTCTATAGATAGAATAAGAAGAGCAGCACATAAAGCAGGCTTTGAACCAAACTTGCATAATCTTAATCATATGAGAGCATGGTAAAGAAAGCAGGAGACATTTTTCCAAAACTTTGATTTTCTGTCAAATTCATTTTGTAGTTTTGAAAAACACTCCCAAAGGAATCACTTTCAAGCTGTTAGAGAAATTGAGATACAATTTGTTAAAGTATTTCGAATTTTAGTCAGTGCTAGAATCTTAATCCATGTGACTTACGTAGGAAGTGCAAGTACAACAGTTCCACATGTTGGCTTGTTGGTTTTCCTACTCAGAAAACTTCACAATCAGTAAACCTGAAGTTGAATGGATTACTCATTCAAGTGGAAGAGAATGATTCAGTCCAGTGCTGAGCTCTTATGTTTATCAGAAAGTAAAACTAGAAGCAATGGAGCCTTTTGTTTTCTACAGGGGATGGCTGATCCAGGCAGCAGTTCAAGGCATCTTCCCTTATGACAATCACATTATTAGGATTCATCTGAAAGTTCAGAGTTTTCTGTAAGTATTTCCTCATCATTTCAGGATGTTAGATTTTTTGAGAGACGTTTCAAAGGGCTTTAAAAATTCAACATACCAATTTTATCAAAAATATTGAAAATTTCAGAAACTGAAATATTGGGTTTTAATGAATTCTACATTATGTTGGATCATTTTCATTTCATTGGGAACAGCTGTCACACAGCTCTTTAACTTCTCGCGGGACTTTTTTCATTTTCTATTTTATAACTTTTCATTTCCTGCTTGAAATATCAATAAATGCATTGTTGTTCAAGAGTAAAAACTTAGAATGTTGCAGCTTCATGTTTCTCATTGGAGATTGCTACCTTTTTTTCAGTTACTCATGTTAATAAATCTTTAATATGTTGCAGTATCATTCATGTTTACTGGGCTCCTTCTTTTTCTTCAGTTCATTCTTTTCAAAACACATTAAGATCTTGAAAGTCAGTGTGTTGTTTACTGCGTTGCCATTTTAATCTATATTAATCACTTCTTTTAGGAATTGAATAAGGCAGCAAGGCATTTTCATGTGATTTTGCATTCAGAATATTCACTCTACTAGCCTGGTTGATCAACATTGCCTTGACGCAAGATTACCTATGAGTCATGTGGCTGTTAGCATTTAACACGTTAATTTGGCTGTCCTCAATTTCATCGAGCACCTTATGAGTGTCACCAGCAACAAAGTGGTAGCAACTTTGTGGAAGGCCATTTCAAATTAAAAAATAGAGATTCTGCATTTTGTTTTGCCAGAATGAATCATTACAAATCCATTTAGGTCCAAATCTGCAGTTTCTACTACCTTAGAAGTTATCGTACTTATTGCTAATTTTGTGAACATTTTTATGCAGTTGAGATGGACCTACCTTATTTGTCTACATTCATCAGAAGCAGCACAACTAGGGAAATGCCTTGATGAATTAGTGGGATCTCTTCCTTTTTACCCCTATCTTGGATTTTGAAATTCTCTTTGGTTGCTTAACCTTTTGTACAGTACATACTTTCATTTTTGTTTTGTTTAGAGGTGCAATAGGTCTCTCCTGACTTACTGTTCTAGACTTTAACTTCACCTATTATCCTTTTGAAATATTTGAATCTCAATCTTAATTTCTACTAGTAACTAGGCCAAGAAATTAAATTATACACACAAGGTCTGAGAAAATGCATCAGTTGATAAATACTAGTAGTGCTGGTAAACAGATTTGTTGCTGTGCTATTTCGCTGCAGACAGCTTAGACTCACATAACAAGTAGTGACAAATTTTTGAGTAGTTGGAGAGATGGTTATTGATTAGTGATTGAAATATCCCTTCTTGTATAAACTTAAGATGAAAATTGCAGTAACCCCTTGATTGTCACAGAATTAGAATAACAGACCTCAGAAATTGCAGAATCTATACAATGATTGTAATTATTAGTTCCAGATAATTCACGAGTTTTACATTCAATCATTTAGAGGGTCTAGGCACTGTCAAATACATCCTATTTTCAATACCCATGTTCTGGAAATGATTTACCGAAAATGATAGCAAACAGTCACGTATTGGTCTCCTCAACCTGGAATGAAATGCTTGCATTCTTCAAACCTTCTGAAGACTTAGTAGCCCCAAATCAGCTGTAAACACCCTTGATTGTTGCAGAGATCTCCTGATAACAATACCAGAATTTGTTGGTCACAGCCAGCAACCAATGAATAGTCCGAGCCCTGTCGAAGACAAAGGCAAGGGCCAATCGAATAACCAGCCTCTTCAGGCTTCCAGTCGGTCTTTGATTTCAGTCAAAACTATCACACCTCCTTCCAAAATTCCACACAGCCTCTGTACTACACTGCCTGCCATGGATTTGTCTGAAACGGGTGAGATTATGAGTCCGCCTTAGCATTCAGATTCTGCTCAGAAATGATAACAGAGAGACTGGGGGTATCATCCCAGCTCACAGATTGCCTTTTGCAATCTATAGTTCACTGCACCACCAATAAAAAACCAAGCATATCTCACATCAACAAGTATCCCCCTTTTATAGGTGCATGGTGCCGTTTTAAGGAGATAGCCGACCTTATGTTGGCCAAGACAAAAAGAAAATAAATTAATAACAAACTTAATTTATAAAATAAAGGTTGGCCCAGGTACAATATAGAGGGAAAATATTGATAATTTCATTTATTAAATTTTCTATTTATTAGCAAAGTCAAAAGGCAGAGAAAGATTGGGTGTTTTGGAACACCGCTCGGCCCCATAGGGCCGCCCCTCACATCGGGGACATCACAGTGATCTTCTTTTGGGTTTGATAGGGGAAGCTCCCTCATATGACAACATTTGGCATTTTTCAGGGGTATGCTTTTGAGTAGAAAACAGGGAAGGCAAATAAGCAAAAACTGAAACGGGGAAGGATAATGGGAAAACTAGAAGAGAAGAGGAATACACACATAGATTCATTCCCCAGAAAAGATTATTAAAATAGAAAGTTTGCAACTGGATTTTCATAAATGGAATGCAGTTTCACTAAGAAAAATGCATCCGCAGAGGGTTTCATGGCACAGATCATATAACACAACCTATTCTATCATCCAAGTTACATAAGGTAAACACATTAATTAAGAAGGAAGCATGTCCATTTATCACTTGACAAAATATTTAAAGAAATGACTGCAAACTTGACATAAGAAGAATCCATAGCAAAAAGAGACAATACGCTAGCTCATAGATCAGTCCAATTATTCTTTATTCATTTTCTAAACTGAAGAGCTCAGAGCCTCTTTCTTTCCTGTACATTGTTAGATATACAAAAGTTTCCCCAACCTAGAACTGAAACCTCTGTTTAACAAATGAGGAGGAATATATGAATTTTCAGTGTGTACCTACTTTTAAACACACTAATTAAGAATAAGCACAAAAGTTAGATTTCTCCTAACTTCTCTGGAAAAATAACCTCAGTTGCACTTTTTCACCTCAAATATGCTCTCAAAAATCCACACACTGAATACTCCAATCTTGTCTTTCTTAGCAAATTCTCCTCCCTTTCCTACCCACTTTTGGTTTTGTATCTGTAGATTCTGTACATAGTTTATTTGTAGCAGAATGGCTTCTGCTTGAAGTAATAGTTAGCACATTGTGTGTTGCCATTGAAGATATTTTCTTTAAATGAAAATGAGACACACATTTTTTATTTAGATGGCCCACAACATTAACACCATTGGCTGACACAAATTGATATATTATCTCAAGTTCTTCTTTGGTTGCACCCTCCCTGTTGACTTGTTTGATCCATTCCCATCCATTTCTCGCTCCTCTTTTCTATTTTTCCTCATACAAGATGAACAGAACCATTCTCCTTTTGGTATTTCATTCAGAGGAGAGCTCAAATAGTAAGTATGGTAACCATCATGATAACCATCACAAAGGGTTGTCAAATCATCATTCTCATCGACAAAGCAGATTTTACTAAGGAAAGAAAGGTAGTACCATCCAGGTGTAGGAATGGTGTCCAACTTTGGTATCAAACAATTAAAGTGATAAAATCTGGAAACACATTTAGTGTTACTGCATTCTATGAGATGTTCATTATCTTTTTCTTCAATAGAACATACTTTACAGAGTTGTCCTCATATTGTTTTCTCTACACGGTTGAAGTTCCTGCTCACTAGCTTGTTCAGTGGTCTCTGCATCTAGTGAGCAAATTGAACTGTTCAATAACTTAATTCTACCTCTTACCCCCAAACTTTAAAGTTTTGCTACATCCCCTTTACTTGCATTTTGAGATTCAGCTTGTTGGTTTAGTTGAAGATTTTACATCTTGTTGAGGTGTTCGTAGATAACAGTGATGGACAACGGTGTCATTGCCTTCCTCAATATGGTTTCCTGTCCATCATGCATTCTGTGAGATAACCTCTCTTTGAGACATTGTGTCAGACAATTCATGTGCCTTGCCCATGCTTCCACATTTCACATACATGTTAACCAGAGCATTTCCATAATATCTAAAAATAAGAATCTCATTGCCATTATGCTTATATGCTATTTGAGAGCTCCCATTTTAGCATGGGCAGAGAGAATGCGAATGAGGGTTGTGGAATTTGGCCATACACCTGCAGATTGCATGCTGGAAAGTTTCTAACATCGGTTCAACAAATCCATTTTGTGTAGATTCAACAATCATTATATTCCATGAGATGGCATCCATTTGAATCATTTTGCCAAATAGTTTATTTGCCTGGTCTATGTTTCCACATTTTTGTATGCATGTCCGCCAGGGCACTTGAGACAACAATATTTAATAAATATTCCTCTATCTATGGCACATCATTGTAGTCTATAACCTGTTCCAAAATTATGTCTTTAGCTCAGGCAGAGGAGAAATTGATAAAGGTTGTGGAATGGTTGTTAGGCTCTAATAAGGTTTTGAGAACCTTTTTGGGAGCCCATGTAGGTTTCAGAACTCCATCAAACTTCTGACAAGCACTAAAAAGTATGTTTAACTTAGCTCAGCCCTCATTTTCAATATGGTTCAGAAAGGCATGTTGGACTCTGATAGGGGTTCCAAAACCACATGAAAATGCTGATCAACACTACCGTTAAATTCTGTCAGATATTCTACATAGGTTTGAAGCTGAGTATTGGGTGTTGACGGTGGTTATGAAACCACTCCGAAATTCTGACGAACACTTGACATTCTTTACTTAAATATTCTTCCTTTTTACATTGCATGGCTTGTGATGGATGAGTTAGGAACCAATAAGGTTGTAATTACATTGTCATACTCCAGATAAGAGTTGTGGACATCTTTCCTAGCTTTGACAAAGGCAATCTCGGTTATTTGAATAATTTATTAATTTTTGAAACTTTTTTAAAGCTCTAATAAAGTGAATGTCAGGAACTTGGATAGTTTTCAAAACCATAGCAAAGTGTCGTCTATTACTTGAAACACAAAAGATTTGATCTTTTTAACCTTTCACAATTAAAACTTTATGAACACTTCATATTTTCACTGTACTTGGTGATTGTTGTAATTATCTCTGAAGTGTTTGTAACGTCATAAAGTTTTCCAATGAATTTTTAAATTCAGTTTTGAAGAGGATAATTTCGTATCTTCTGATTGGAAGAATATTTTCACTTGAAAGTTGGCCACATTGCATATATTAACCCCATGAAGTCCTCCTTAAATTTGTTTTGCTGGAGTCTCTTCAAAACTCCCGTTTTAATTGTTTTTTAAACCTGTTGGACAAAATAATGTTAATTTAATATCTTCCAAACAGGGAGGATTTTTGCCTTGAAATTTTGCCATGAAAGTTTGCCACATTGTGTTCAATGAAGTCTTAAATGTTCTTATAAAATGATTTTGTTCCAGCTCAAATACGTCTCCTAATTTAATTGTTTCAGCCAGTCCAGGTTAAATTGTGCATCTGCTTCCAGGGTTTTGACTGAAGAGAGATGATTCTCCTTCAAATATTTGAAACTGGCATACAAATTCTTCTAAGATTGATGCAATTAGCTCACACAAGCCTGATTAATTGCAACATTATTTATGATGGGCAACTATGACAACTTGGTGTGGAAAAACATGCGACACCAACATCTTGCGACCACAAATGCAGATTGATGACTTTAGTTTGGTGAGCTGTTTGATGTTCAAGGGTGATTAAGAATATTTGCAACCAAGAATCGTTGACTCAAACAGGTTGTTGTGACGGGTTTAACACTCGGTGATGCTTAGGATTTGATGTGAAAAGTTGAAAAATTGTCAAGGTAAAAAAATAGGGTAAACAAGGAAGAAATAAACCTATGAGAAGAGTGTTGGCAGTGCATAGGAATAGGTTAGCTTTCTATTATTGATGCCATTCTGGAGAGGTATCTTTGCCAATGGTAATCATTATATATGGGGAGATTCTTGAACCTCGTTTTCAACTAGGGTTTTGTTGACGTGTATTTTGTACACAATCATACACAGAATAAAATACCGACAGGCATCTTATCCTCTCTTGAGAAAATAGTCTCTAACTGCTGAAGATCTGCAAAAAGGATCAGTTAGGTGGACTCCAAGGTTCTTTTAGTGGGGTCTCCACGTGTGGACAAGCTTTTAGTGGTATGATGTGATTTGCTGTTTCCTTCAAGGCTTCTTACGGATTCAATAGTTCGAAGGTTTCACTAATCTAAAAGGAACTTTCAAAAAAATGGAAAAAGATAGGGCTTAAGAGGTCTAATCTAGCCTAACCCTATGAACGACTTAGCATGGATGAGATTTGGCAAGACTCAACCAATTTCAATTTCGCCATAAGACAACAACTCAACTGAAATTAGTGCGATCTTCTAAGGTAATAATGATGTTCAATGCATCAAAGACCAAGGACACTACTACGAAGGTACATATCCTAGATACGAAAATGCTTGAAGGTTAAGGACTCAAGGTGTTTTCCAGTCGACCACACAAGGCGTTCCTACAATCAGCAAGAAGCTAGTGGTTTGGATTGCGAATCCTACCAAATATCAAATCTCACACTTAGTCTTTCTAATTAACAAACTACTTTGATTGAGCGTGATTCAAGTACATCCAACAACCATGAAGATAACTCAAGGAACTTGCAACAAAACACCATAACTTCAATATTTTATTGATTTCCAAGTCATCATATACAACAATTGCTTGAACTTCTCTCTTCAAGACTCAATCTTGCTACAAAATAAAAATTGCTTACAACTCTAATTTCTCAACTCTATTCTCTATTTCTCTATTAACTGACTATTCTGTTTTAAATGAAATGAAAATGGGGGTATAAATAGCATCCCCAATTACAATGAAAGGTCCAGATTGAAAGTAAATCAACGGACAAGATCATGACACCTAAACCCTAATTAGGGTTTGTTACAAATGACCTCCTTTTTACTGAACAATATTAAATACATAGCCAAATATTAAATTCGGCACAAAAATCTAGGAGGTATCAACCAATGAGAAATAAGATGTCATGTCGTCTGTAACAACCTTTCATCTAGAATCTTATTCCCTTTCCAATTTTCCTTCTTAGCATATGCAATGAATTTTGTCACAATTCCTTCGATTTCTGTGATTGGAATCTCGGGAAGATTCTTGATACTCTCTTCTAAGTGGATAACCTGATCAAATGCATCTAGAAGAGCTGTGTCCCAAGTAGGTTCAAGTTCCTTTGTTCTATCAATCAGGAGCATGGTGGCATACATTTGATCATACTGCTCATCTGTAACATCTGCGTCCTTGCGAAAGATGATCGTGATTCTATCCTCAAACTCTTGTAAATCCACATCTGTCTCGACCTCGATCCTCCTGCCAAGAATGGTACGAAGTACCTCAAATACTCTGTCCTGGATCGGATTGATCACCTCCTCAACTTGACCACATCTAACACTGATGTCCTCAAAGAGAACACTCTTTATATGGAGTAAGGTTGACCACTGAAACAAACTGTGAGAATCACCTTCTAAGATCCTCTCTTGTGCTAAAATTCTTCTAGATGTATGTCTTATAACTTTCAAGACAGGGATGACAACGTCCTTGGTATGGGCAAATGCAGCTACTGTTGCCATCAATCTGTGGATTATCTCAAGAACTTGGATAGCCTGATGGGTGATCTTCGACATCCTTGTAATAAACTCAATGGCCACCGTGTGAGATCTATCCATCCAATTACATGTACGCTGAACCATATTCCTGAATCTTTCTGCTTCATTGATTGATTGAAGGGGCAATGCCTGCAATGGCGATCTAACTGGGTCCTGACGTCCCAAAGGTTCATTGATGTGACTGAAATATGTCCTCCATGCACCTCTCTCTCTCTCGAGCTTTCTATTCTTTTCTACTTCTTCTCTAAACTTATCCTTCAATGCCTCAAATGTGTCGGTGGCATCATCTAAAGTCTGCTCTGCTGTGGATGGTCCTAACTCAATAGTCTGTATGTGATAGTCTTCTGCTAGGATCTCACCCTCATATTTGTCTGCTGCCGGTGTAGCTATCTGCAGTTTTCTAGATCCAGTCTCATCTCGAATCATCTTGGACATCTTTGTAGCCTTCTTCTTCTCTGTTGTCATATGTGAGCGTCCAACAAGGCTCTCTAAATCGATTGCACTGTCCTCGTCCTCAATTACGATCACCTTAGTCAATCTTTCCTTCAACCAATCTGGGATATTTGATCTTGTCTCTTGAACTTGAATTTCTTTGTGTACTACTTCTTCTTGCCTGGGAGGAGATGTTACTTCATTATCATTATCTAAATCATAGTCTTGGAGAGATCCATCGGATGAAACATGCTGTGCCTGTTCTTCCTCCTGTCTATCATTCTGTACCATCGATTCCATGGATTCTTCCACTCGAACTGTTCTATCTTCTGGCCTGGAAGAAGTACCTGGTGTTTGGTCTTTGTTAGCACCTTGCTTTCTCTTGGAAGGCTCTTTCTTTTCTGATCTTTCCTTTCTCTTTGAACCTCTCGGATGGAGATTGCCCTCACTGGCACATCGAAGGTTACCTTCACCTGAATTCCTAGGATTAGGATTGCCTTCACTAACACTGGCTCCACCTTCGGCTGGCTTTTCTTCCAAAGTAAAAGACATGGCTATGCCTTGTTCTCTCAACTTCTGATGTTGAATGTCTACCCATCTGCGAGTACAAGACAAGACTGGTGCCATCAAATCATCTAAATCCACGGCTTCGGGCTCATTCCAATTCAAACTTATTGCTTTGCTCTCTCTATCATATGAAGATTGGATGTGCCTGCCGTTGTCCTGAGCTTGGTCGGCTACTCTGTAAATCTTACATTTCCTGATGAAATCCAAAGGCAATCTAGAATGTATCTTGCGTTTTACTTCAAGATCATCTAGGAGATTCATCATAAAATCTTCAATTTGGTACTCATGTCTAAATCTTCTACCGACTGTCTCCTCTAAATGTCCATGAGGATCAAAACTATTCCTCCAAGTAAAAGATGAAAAAGGATACAAGGCTAACTCCCTCTCTGCGTCATCCATGGCTGAGACATTGGGACATACCTCAACTGAATTACCCAAAATAATAGGTACCTGAACTCCATTCTGATGTCTGTGTCTGAATGCCTTCACATATGCTGCCAACTGCCTTGTTACTTCAAGTAACACAATTCTATCTGTCGGGTACCTCGGCAACATGTATGGAGGTAAAGGACATCCATACACTCTAATGTAAGTGAACTTGGGAAACTGAATGAACCAAGCACCGTACCTCTTGATTAACTCCTGGGCATCCTGAGATAATCTGTTGTGAATCCCTCCTTGCAACGTCCTGGTGATGTTCATCGTGAAAGTATCATTGATTAACTTGTAGTTCTTCCCTGGTGGATGATGCAAGTAGGTATAGGATTCACAAACTCTGACCTCGCCGGGTCCTCTTCCAATCACTCCTCTGTGAGGTAGTCCTGCGTACTCGACGCTCCTGATTAAGGCATAGATGACGTATGAATTCATGTGGAAGGACTTAGTAGCCCTGAGTCTTCTCAATTGTACGTCTAAGCAATGGCTAATTATCCTAGCCCAATGTATTGTACCCTTTCCTTGAACAATCACCTGGATGAAATAAAACATCCATTTCTCAAAATAGAAGGCATGAGGTGCTCCTGTAACTCTGTTGAGCATGGTAATCAAATCTCTGTACTCCTCTTGGAAATCGATCCGGTGTGGTGTGTTCGGTACTTTGCTCAGACGGGGACGACTCTTGAGTAGCCAGTTCTTGTTGATTATGCTTAGGCAAGCATCTGGATCATCATCGTACACTGATCTGGCTCCTTCAATGCTCTTGTATATCATGTCCCTGTGCTCTGGAAGATGGAAGGCTTCACTTATGGCCTCCTCTGAAAGGTACGCCAAAGTGTTTCCCTCATTGGACACAATTGTCCTGGACTGTGGATTGTAATGACGGGCACATTCGATCATCAACTCGTGACACTGAATGGCTGGAGGAAAACCGGCCGCCTTAATGATGCCACTCTCTATTATTCTCCGGGCGACAGGTGATGGCTTGCCGATGTAAGGGACCTCTCGGAACTTCTTCGTGCTAAAGTTTCCCAAGTTTGTATCTCCAATGTTGCTCCACTTGGACACGATCTTGGTCTCCACTTCTTCGGTCTTCTGATCTTCTTTCATGAGAGCCGAGCGACTGGTGGATGCTCCCGCCTTTGGGGTCGCCATACCTACACAACATTTCATTATAAGAAATAGATTTTGCAATAAATAACGTAGATAAGAGAGATAGATTTTAGGAAACCTCATGATAAGTCCCTAGAGTTATCATTTCCTAAAATACAACGATTGAGCTAAGAGATTTAAAATTCAAAATTTGAAATATGACGATGAATGAATAAAACAATAATAATTAAATCGCCATACCTCGACAGAGAGCTAACTCTAGAATGCAAAAACAAAATTTGCCTAGGCAAAATTTGAGGTATAAGATAATCTTCAATATGATTCCCTCAAAATATACTTCGCCACCTCTGGAGAGAACGTGATCTTCAAGTATTGCCTTAGACGTGGTCTTAAATGATCTCCAAATTCGCCTGTGATGTGGTCTTAAATGATCTCCAAATTCGCCTTTGGTGTGGTCTTAGATGGATCTCCAAGTTCGCCCTTGGTGTGGTCTTCAAATTCGCACCACCTTTTGATAACTACGCGCCACCCTTGGATGAATGAAATTCGCACCACCTTTGGCCTTCAACGCAATTCGCACTCCACACAAGATGATACTAGCGCCACCTTTGGTTTGAAATCGCACCACCTTTGAACACACTTCGCACTATATTCGCCTCTTCTTGATTCGCATGAAGAAAGGTAAAAATGATTATGTGAAAATGAACATTTCACTCCCCTTATAAATAGCGCTCATACCCTTTCACCCCTTAGGCCGACTTGACAAATAAAACCATTTTTTAAATGATTTGCAATAAAATAACAAGGCCGACTTGCCTAATTGGGCGCTTCAAATCGATTTTTATATTAATTAAATAATTAATTATTAATGCCTTGCGTTTTTTTAAATGAGAATTTCGATTTTTAATAAAGGCAAAAAATAATTAATAAAAGATAACGCCATATTAAATGCTAAATAAAAATGGATTTTCAATTTTTTAATCGATTTAGCATTTAAGGAAATTTAAATTTGTTTGTTTGGCGCCAAAATTGGAAAACAAAGGGACGTACCTCATCGCTCTAGTCCCTTGGAGAGGGACAGGAGCGATTCACCATTTTGTCTTGACTTTTGCATTTCTTACGTCCAACTCCTTCATCTCCACGTTAAAAATCGATCACCTTGACGGTCCTTCGAATTTGATCGCCTTGTGTGCGCATATGGGTGTCCTTTAAGTGCACATCGCCCTGGTCCTTGTCCAAAGGACAGGAGCGATCTTCTTGTTTTCATGTCTATCTTGCATCTTTTAACTTCGATTTTTTATTGTGGGCGAATAGCATCCTTTGTTCGTGTCTTTTGCGCTTATTCCATTTGCTCGCATGAAGTTTTGAGTGTATTAAAGGGATCATCGCCCTTGTCCCTTGGAGAGGGACAGGAGCGATCCATGTCCTTTCCTTGACCTTGTCAACTTTGCACTTCGATCTTCATTGTAATGCCCTTCAAACGTCGTCCTTCACCTTACCTAACCTTGCTTCGCTTTGATCT
The DNA here is from genome assembly GCF_030272615.1 of Cryptomeria japonica. Classification (NCBI taxonomy): domain Eukaryota; kingdom Viridiplantae; phylum Streptophyta; class Pinopsida; order Cupressales; family Cupressaceae; genus Cryptomeria; species Cryptomeria japonica. The sequence goes on along the minus strand of NC_081415.1, from coordinate 632,986,157 downwards.
TTGAAGGAACGTGCGTGCTTTTGATGATATCGCCCTGGTCCTTGTCCAAAGGACAGGAGCGATGTGAGGCTTTTACATTATTTGGCAATGTTTGGACGTTCAACACTTTTGCGAATTATCTTCAAACGATGCCTTGGACCATATGCTATCTTAAGACGTCTTGACTTAGCTTGATCTTGAAGCAAAACAAGGAATCCAAAGCAAATCGCCCTGGTCCCTTGGAGAGGGACAGGAGCGATATAGTCTCCATGCTCAAAATAATGATCATTTCACGTTCAAAACTCTTGTTTATCATCCTTTTACCATACCATGGACCCTCTAAAACATTGCAATGTCTTGTCCTTACGTAAATTTTGCATGAAATGGCCAATGCATCTAACATCGCCTTGGTCCCTTCCTAAGGGACAGGAGCGATCTATGTTATAGGGTGTCAATTTCTTCATTTTAACGTCCTTTGAGTGTTTGCGCATGATGAAGACGCCTTGAAATGTCCCTCGCCACCTTGTCTTGACTTGTGTCGACCTTGAACTTCGGAGGAACGACCTTGAACTTGCGTAGGGAGTATTATCATCAATGTATCGCCCTGGTCCCTTGGAGAGGGACAGGAGCGATCCTTCCTTTGTGGCCTTCATCTTACTTTGCCAGGTTCCAAGTTTATATTCAACGGAGTCGTCCTTCTTCACTCTATCCGCCCATGCCTTGACATTGTTTGTAATTTTGCAACAAAGGCAATTATATCAAAAATCGCTCTGGTCCCTTCCTGAGGGACAGGAGCGAACTAGGCATTTAACACTGTTATGGACGTCCCAAAAATCTTCAATTTATATTCAATGCGTTCATCTCATGTTCTCCTTCGTTTTTGAACGTAAACTTGCCTTGACCCTTGTCTGGATTTTGCATAATGAAGGAAATCGCTCTGGTCCCTGGGAGAGGGACGAGAGCTACAAGGTACCTCGCCCTGGTCCCTTGGAGAGGGACAGGAGCGATTTAGTCAATATAGGTCATTTTCCTTCATTTTTTGCATCTCAAATTATATTCATTTGGCAAAGTATCTTCCTTCGGACGTCCCCCAATCATTAAGTTTTCAAAATCTTGCATGGACATGGCGAAATTTGAATTGTAGCTCCGGTCCTTGACTGAGGGACAGGAGCGATTTTCCTCCTGGAGGCCTTTCCGCGCTCATGAAAATCTTCAATTTATATTCAAATGAAAGATCTTGTCGTTCTCTATCACTTCAAACGTAAAATTTGTCCGGACTCTGCAAGAATGATGAGATATCTGAAAATGAGCTCCCGTCCTTCACTGAGGGACAGGAGCGATTTTGCTCCTACAGGCCAAAATAACAAGATTTTTCACATTTTAACACTTCACGAGGCGAAAACAAATCAATTCCAATGCCCAGGATCAAACTTCAAAAAAGTCAAAATTTGGTCAAAATATTCAATCAGACAAAAATTCACATTGACGGTCAACACTTAGACAAGTTTAAGCTCTGCATGAACATTCCAATTGAAAATTAGACCATTTTGGCGAAATCATTGCATTCAAAATTTGCATTCTAGAAAAGAAAGCTCAAAAGCTCTCAAAAATGACTGGATTTTGGCTTGAAAAGGCAAGATTTAAAACCCTAAGGCTTAGCCCTAAATCCAGACAACTAACGGACTAACAAAACCCTAAAAACGAAAGCAAAAACAAGCAAAAAAGAGGGGGTCCCCATTTGCGATGGGGCGATGTGTGAAATGGTCACAACAGGTTTCAAATGTTCCTTCCTGCTAATGATCATTTGCACAGATTGTGTGATCTTAGTTTAAATGATTCCAGAAAAGCTGAATCTGTGAAAATCTGAAAAACTAAGAATGTTAGGAAGTTGAGAGAAATAGAAATAAGAATTTGAGCTTGTGCTAATGGTAACTGCTTTAGAGATATCGTTAACTGTATATTTAGTTATTAAAATTAATATCTAAGAAGTTTTAACCTAGGAAACATGTTAATATTTCTAATGAGCATTGCTGATGTGTCTAGTCATATTCTGCAATCAAACAATGGTGCAAATGTCAGTGTAATTGCTGATTTGAGAATTTTTTGTGTTGCTGTAGGAATCATATGTACTTTGCCGAGTCTTTGAAAAGAGTGGTCCTGGACCCAAAACTGCAGAAGAGTATGGTGCTCCTTTTAGGGAAGAGGATTGGAATGAGGAAATATCTGCTGAAGCTGGGGTATCATTTTCTTTGGAAAACGGTTATATTGCTTGTGATCCAAACAATTCAACTTTGAGCAATGCCAATAATAATGTTGCTGTATGCCCTGGAGTAGCTCAAGAATTGGACAACGGAGTAATCATCCTAGACAAAAACTATGCTCCTTGTGCAGATGATAGTGAAATTCACAGTTTCCTGTTAGCATGTGTTGATTGTCCAGATGATCTGAAGCTGAACCTCAATAAAGGTGAAAGTTCCCAACAGGGTGCTAATAAATATCAGGTAATCAAGTTTCAAGGAGAGATGTTCTTATCATTGAAGGTCAAGTATTGCATTTCAGTAGAACTAAAGTTGCGCCTCTTGTGTGTTGATGATTTTATAAGGTTGTATTTAATTTGTGTAACATGTAAGGCTTTAAGCTGAATAATTGGCATCTGGAACTGTTGATTTTGGAAATTCTTATGAGAATGGTATGGGAGTTATGGGCAGATTGCACTATTTTATCTATATGTTTTTAGTTAGATGTCTATAAGTCAGCCACTTTTTATATTGATACAGTGAATACAACGTATTTTCAAAGCCAAAACTGAATCATCTTGATTTGGTTATATGGATATAAGCATCATCTTGAAGGACTGAGTTATCACGATAATGGGATGCCAAAATTTTCTATTTTAAAGATATTTAATAATCTTCCAGCAGAAATATAGGACCTTTTTTTGTAAACATGATAGAGGATCTGACATTTTTGGGTTATATGAAGAGGACATTTTTATCCTTAATGAAACTTCAACATGTGTTGTCTTGCAGGCAGAATCTGATGAGATTTTTGAGGATCTGGAGGATATTGGTTATTTGAGTGGAAGGCACAATGCTATTGAAAGCACTATGCAGGATAATAACAGTAGAATTCACTTGAAAGCTGGTATGGACGTTGGAGTGCAGGGTTCTGCTAGCTTCAATCAATTTTTACCAGATAGGCATGAATCATCAACAGATATTCTGCAGGGATTCTTTGAGTTGAACGACTTTACAACTCCAGTGGAGTTAGATTCTTTTGCTCAAGAAACACATGGTTTTGATGCCTCCAATCGTTCAGATGATTTTGGGGTTCCACCAATGCCATGGTATCAAAGTGAGAGTGCAAATAAGAATATTGGAGCAAATTCTTTCAGTTCAGATCAATGTATATCAACTGGAGTGGCCAAAACAACTGCGACTTCACAATATGGAAAGTGTGTGCTATTGGAGGTGAAGGCTTATGTTTCATGATCAGAACTTGACATAAATATGGATTTTGAAATTTGAGGTCTTAGAGTACATTTCTATTGTTTGTATAATATTGTAAAACTGACATTCATGTGTCTCATTAAATGGTATTTTCAGTTCAAATATGACATAGTAGCCTTCAATTAGAGAGAAACTTTAGGGATTGGAATATCATTCTTATATTTTGCTTATGAATTTAACATCTTTTCATGGCATTTTGGTTTTAACAAAATTTATTATATTATTGAACAGGGTGATAATTCAGAAATTGAGCTACACGCAAGACCACAGGCAGAATATTCAGGGACTCCGTTTTGGACAGAAGGGCAATTGATAAATGCAGCTTCTTCAACAGGTGCATTGAGCAAATGATTTTTTGCGATTTTAATTGGTGCTCTGTAATCCTCTTTTGCATGGCAACTACATTGAGCAGTAATCCATGTTGTCAGGTTGGACAAATTTGTTTATAATATTAACTATTGGCAAGAGGCATAATTATAATTTTAGTTCTCTCTCTTATATTTAGCTAATGTTTCCTGTTCAGATGATGAGGGTAATACAACCCAACATGTAAGTGCTAGCATGCTGTTTGTCAAAGGGGATGAGCATTGCCATGTTGGATCGCCTTCTAAAATTGAAGCTCTGCTAGCATCTATTCCTACTCGTCCTGCATTTGCAGCTGAGTTTCCTTTTAAAAATAAATCAGTGTCACAACTTCCCAAATTAAGTTCAATGCATATACAACCTGCACAGGAGCATATGGCAGCCGTAACCGTGAACTATCCATGCTCCAAGATTCACAAACACGGGCCAGTTGATGCATCTGGGATTTCCTCATCTGCTTTCTCTTATGGCAGCATGGGTGGATTGCCTCGATGTACTGACTTGATATCAGAAAACCGTGGTACACAGAGGAAAACAAGGGGAAGTTTACATACTGGCTTCCTTTTTGTGTTTTTCTTAGGTTCCATATCAGCTTTTATTTGGCTTTTGATTTTTGGAGCCAGTTTTCTACTAGTCAGATACTTATTGGGATTAGTTATAGCATAATTAATCCATTTAATGGGTTGTTCATTATGCCATTTTATAGCAGTAAAATTTTGAAGTCAGTGGCAACTGGTTATCAAGCACTAAACTTTTCAAGACTGACTCTGCAATTTCTGTTAAATAAAGAGGCGTTGAGCCTCAGAACACAACAGTCATGTTCATCGTCAGACTTATTTATTGTTATTATTTCTCCTGCAGATTGCACAAACTATTTATTAATACATTTTGATGGACTTGAATTTATTGGCAGAAAGCTTTTAAGCTATATGATTATGCTTTTCCGTATGATGTGTTTGGTGGAAGCAGCTATCCAGTCATATATTTAGCAAGTTATATAGGAGAAAAAAAAGCAGCAAACCTTGTATAATTTGCTAAATATATGGCTGCATAGTCAGTTCTGTGTTTGGCAGGTCTAAAGTCAACATTTGTGTATTGGGTTTTGTTTCCGAGTTATAAATATTTTTATATAATTTTGAGCTTAACTGGAACGTTTTTGAGGAATGTCTGTCCTTGGGCTTATGATGTATGGAGCAAGAGAATCTTCTTTATTAACTCTCTGGACGGTGTGAAGTTCTTAAGTAATTTGTTTTTGTTGGTATGAAACTGTGCAGCCAACCAAACTTTATAATATTGGACTGAGCACTACCAAGTATTGTGTTCACCATTTTATGGCGTGTCAAGTACTCAGCTATTTTGTTTTGTGTTAGATTATTCATATGAATGAATGAATGTATGTTTGTAACTCTCTGGACGGTGTGAAGTTCTTAAGTAATTTGTTTTTGTTGGTAGGAAACTGTGCAGCCAACCAATCTTTATAATATTGGACTGAACACTACCAAGTATTGTGTTCACCATTTTATGGCGTGTCAAGTACTTAGCTATTTTGTTTTGTGTTAGGTTATTCATTCATTCATGAATGTATGTATGTTTGTATTCACCATTTTATGATGGATCAAAGTATTTAGCTATTTTATTTTGCTTTAGTTTATTCATATGAATGAATGAATGTATGTTTTTAATAATGTCTACGAGGTCAAACAGTCTATGGAACCTATGGCAAACAAATAAACAAAGTCTGAAACAGAAAAGCCCAAAACACCACTCCAACTAATTCTCTTTTTCTTTCTGCATCATAGAGCTTCTTTTACTTGGTTTTAATTATCATTTTTTTAATGATTGATTTTTGATATAATTATTATTTTTTTAATAATTGGTTTTCGATATAATTATTATTTTTTTAATGATTGGTTTTTGATATAATAGGGTAGGCAAAATTTGGCTTCCGAACGTCTAATTTAAATGTTATTAGATTTTGATATCTTGCATTCTAATTGTTGTTTATATTCATTCTTTTATTTAAGTTGTTTCATTTTCAATTTTTTATTTGTTTGAGAGGCAATTCTATCTGATTTTTTGGTGATTATTAAATTTTGGTTACAATGAGTTTGTTCACATGTTATTATTGTATAAGTTTTTATTGTGATTTAAATTTTTTTGTGGTACAATCATCTCTAATTGTTTAGAAAATGATTTATTTATGTCAATTAATAAATGTGATGTCATTTGATTTTCATGTAAACAAAAAAGAAATTGTAACTGTTATAGTTTTTTAATTTTTATGAATTATGCTCTGCTGTAACATTAATTTTTGGAAAAAAGAAAAGACATTTCTTGATCTTCTAATGATTACAATGTTTATTTTTGTTATCTATAGATATTTAGAGATGATGCCAGAATGTAAGTTGGGGAACAAGGTAAATCTTATAAGAGAAGTATATTGAAACATTATCATTACCAAATATGTATACATAGGAAGAGGTATGTGTGATATGCTTGATTCTTGTCTATTGTAATTGTAGAGGAAGATAAAAACATGTTATTTAATTATTATTTTAGAATAATACTTGTGTGGCTTAGTGGTAGAAGAAGAGGTGGTTGTTTGAAAGGTAAATTAGGATTGTTGTAAAGATCACATATCTTGGAATTTGAAGCATGTGATTGTTATAGTTAAGTTTAATTGTAGAAATATTAATTACAACGAGTAGATTATGTCATTGAAGTTTATTTCAATGACTTTAATAAAAATTCCTTGAAGTTTATTTCATTTCAATGACATAATCTTCCTAATTGTTGTGAGAAAAAGGCTTTTATAAATATTCCTTGAAGTTTATTTCATTACAAGGGTTTGTTAGTAAGGCATAGGATTTGGGATTGCATTTGACTTAAAAATAAAGATGATACACATATGGAAGGGCATGCATTTAGTAGGCATTTTATTGTGAATTATGATTTTTTCAAATTGACAAGTTTAATAGTACATTGAAGATTTTTAAGCTCTGTCTCATATTGACCCTTTGTCCAAATGATTTTTCATTGGTTATTGGGTTCTTAGTGTAGGTTATTTATAATTTTTTTTGGATGGTTTTTAGCTATTTTCAATTTGTTTTTGAAATGATTTAGGCCAAGAAATAGTAAAGAGAAAATACCTAGTATATGAGTTGTGCTTAATATGAATATAATCTTCTCATCACAATTAAATATGATGTATGGCATTCCTTAAGAAGGAATGAACTCCTTAGAAACTGATAATATTATAAAAAATTATGAATTTTGAGGATTAGTGTTTTCTTATTTGTATCTTTAAAATTGGTAGATGAGATTTCTAAGAGTACAAATTTTTTGGGTGATATCGGATTTTAGATTAGTTATGCTTCCTTAGCTTTAATAATGGAGAAGATTAGGTATATAATGTGTTGATTATATTTTCCTAAGTTTTCCTTGCTTCTTTGTTAGGTCCTTAAAATGATGCATTGACATTTTAGGATATTTTTTATTTCTGAGATTGAAAAAGTACCATTTCGAATCTGAAACTTTATAGGCAAGATTTGTCTGCATTCAACATCGTATGAAAAAAAAAAACATCCCGTAAGTATCCATGGCATATGGATTCAATTCAATTGCTTTCAATGAGAAGAAAGTTTCCTAACCCATATTTAGATATTATCTAAATGCAATTGAGTCTCCAAGCTTAACCAAGTAATTATAAAAAGCATAGTACTAAAACAATGTAGAAGATTTTTTTCCTTTATAATCTTAATGGACTAAAACGTTCTGATGTTAAACCACAGTATTTATTGATTAAGCTTCCTCACATGGCTATTTATATGCATATTGACATCTTAGTATTTAAGGTTTAACCACTTTTTGATTTACTCTGATGCATCTCATTTGTAATTGAGTGTACTTTCCAACCCTACTGACCTACATTGGTTATTTCGACACATTAATCTATTTCATTTCATTTCCTTCTTTCAGATGTAAAAATTCAGAGTTAGCTAAGAAAGATTAATGACTTACCTGGTAAATCCCAAGGTTCATGCTTGTATAAATCAGTCTCTGATGGCTTAGACTGTAGTGAGCCCGCCACCCACTTCTCTTCAAATAGTAATTGATCAGCTCTTCATCTGTGGGGCAGAAACGAAACCTAGGCAGTAAAGAAATTTGATCCATTGAACTAAATTCTTCAAAATTGAAATTGAAATTCTTTACAATTAAAACTTAAATTCTTGAGAATTGAACTTATTAAAGACTTCAAAGTCAGTATGTGGAGTCTTTGAATGAAGTAATAAACGGCAAATTGTAGTTGATAATAAATTACAACTAGCAAAAAGGTTCTGTAGAAAATTGAGAGACAATTAAGCAAATCAGAAAGATAACTAAGCGAATTGAGCTATGTAAAAATACACACAAACACTAATACACCCTTAAGGCTGTCAAGTCCAGGGCTGCGTAGGGCCTGCTAAATGCACTATTCCAATCTTTCAAATACAAAAGAATCTTGAAACAGCCCTGCTTGATATCACCAGTGATCTTTTTGTCGTTCTCTCCATATTTGCTCTTGTGAAGGATACTTCTCGAAATTCCTGCCATTAATCATAATCTAGTTTGTGAAAACTTATATCAAGAAAAAATAAAAAGTAAACATTGCTCCTATGACAATAATATATGCAGTCATCACCTTAAAGATGAAATCTTACATCATAAATATAAATCAAAACTTGGAGAATCTACCTCAAAACAAACCAAAAAAAAAATTAAAAAAATCATAATATGCATCAATAGGTCCTACAGACCATTTTCACCTACTAGATATACCTCTCATATAACACCGAACAGAATTCCCAGAATTTAACTAACATTTCTATAATTCATACAAAAACATTTAAGACAATTGACATACAGCAAGTCACCGCACAATCCTTCTGAACTTATACCCATGATAAATTTTACATAATTTCTACAAATCCATTTAAAACCATAAAAAAGTATAAATCCACATAAATCTATCACAGTAAACTCCTTACAACAAGACAATATCCGGAGTACCAAGTGTTATAATAAGATAAAACAGAAATGTTTAAAATAATATTACAAATCATTAAAAACAACTCTTTCATAGTAGATATTCAATAGAATTCCTTCTTGGCAGAGATTCTTGGCAAAGTTCCAGTGTCAGTCCAAAATCAGCTTCCCCAGTAAGGATCTATCTCATAAACCTATCACAGAAAACTCATTGTAATCCATGTTGGCTATAAATTCTGTGAATTCCACTAAAACCATGAACCCATGAGAGATGCAGCCGCATTCAGCTATGATATAAAAGCAGCACTATAACTCCATATAAACCATATAACCATACTAACTGTACTGTCCACAAATTCCACTCCATAAAAGAGAAAGCATAACACACAAGTCTTATAAATTGGGCATTGTCCACAAACAAACACTATAATCTCATTTCAACCTAAGACCAGGGAATGTATAACAAAGAGAAGCAAAACTAAAATCAAGTGCAATTTCCTCGCCACATTCTTGGCTCAAGTGCCTAAACAGGAAAATCTTTCAGTAGACCAAAAACAGTACCTTTGAGGTACGATGAGCTTTTGAGAGGATCCCTGAGGCCGACTTGCCTTTGCTGCTCTCTGTTTTTTGAATTTGCCGTGCGTACAAAGCTTCTTATTTACTCTTCCGAGTTCAATTTTCAATGACCGTAGTAAAAGCATAATTTCATTATTTTTGCAGCCATGACCCGCCTTCTAACCATCACGACGTAGTAAACATATCGCTATATGGTGTAGTAGAGAAAGTTGAGACGGTGGTGTGTTTTGGAAATGGTTAGAGAGAGTTAGGACACGGTCTTATATGAAATTTTATATGGAGTTAGGAGTGTGATGAAAAGGATAAAATTACGTTATATCTTACATTTTTAAGGATCAGGTTTTCTTTCTTTAGGATTTTAGATTATTTATTGAGAATTTTTAGCTATTTGGTATGAGATTTTGCACCATATAAAGAATTTTAGCTATATGATACAAGATTCTACATCATTCATAAATAACTTTTGTTATTTGATATGGGATTTTACATCATTCATAAAGAACTTTTAGTTATTTTATATGGGATTTTACATAATTTAAGAAAATAACTATTTGATACGCGAGCAAAGTCTGTAGTTGGCTAAAAGATAAGAACTACGGGGTATCCATTCTTTGTTTAGTTGATGGTAGAATTTTTTTGGATGGTATGAAGCACGAGCATATATAATATGCTTTGATTCTTAGAGTTGATAAAGAAGAAGATAAAGTGATACCGGTAGAAGTTTTAGATATGTTAGGGTTTCATAACATCGTGTCAAACAATGTACCTATGGGTTTGCCACCCATGAGGAAGATTAACCAAAAGATGGATTTGATACTAGGAGCAATGTTGCCAAATAAGGTAGTCCATATAATGACTCCTACAAAGAATGAGTTGAACAGACTAGTTCAAGAGCTATTGAAGAAACGATTGATTCGAGAGAGTTTGAGTTCATGTGTAGTACTTGCAATACTAACACCAAAGAGAGATGGAGAATGGAGATTGTGTACAAATTATTGAGTCATTGATGACAAGATTACAATCAAATATAGATTTTCATTGCCAAGGTTGGATGACCTTATGGATTGTTTGAGTGGAGCCAAGAACTTCATGAAGATTGATCTGAAGAGTGGGTATCATTAGATCCATATTAGAGGAGGAGATGAGTGGAAGACAACCTTCAAGACTGCACAAGTGGTTAGTCATGGCCTTTGGGATGACCAATGCACTAAGTACGTTTCAACAACTTATGAATGATGTATTGAAATAATTTTTGGGAAAATTTGTTATTTTTTTATTTAGATGACATTTTGATTTTCAATAAGACATTGGAGTAGCACACAATACATATTCAAAGAGCTTTTGACAAGTTAAGGGAAGAGAAATTGCTAATTAAAGTTTTGTGAAGGAGTTGGTGTAACTAGGATTTGTTATCTAAGCTAAGGGTCTTATGATGGATCCAGAGAAAGTGATGGCTATCATCAAATGGCCTACACCAAGGAGTGTTATAGAAGTAACATCATTTCATGGTCTAGCAAGTTTTTATAGATGGGTTCTTAAGACTTTGAGTAGTATTTTTGTACCCTTAATGAAGATAGTGAGATATTATAGAAAGGAGTTAAGTGGACTACAAGAGCAACATAAAGTTTTGATATGTTGAAGAAGAAAGTCATAAACCAACCTATTTTCGCACTTCCAAATTTCAATAAGGTATTTAAGGGAGATTGTGATGCTAGTGGTAGTGCCATATGAGCTATTTTGAGTCAAGAAGCTAAGCAAATGCCTCTATAAATGAGTGCTAACTAAGCATGAAATTGACACATTTATCCTAACTAAGGTGTACTCAAAGGTGCTTAATTAAATCTAAGTCCTTTATTAATTCACATCACACATTTATCCTAACTAAGGTGTACACAAAGATGCTTAATTAAATCCAAGTCCTATATTAATTCACATCACACTCTATAAATTGGGCCCTTAATTCTAGGTTTTCTCTTTCATCAGTTTATCTTGATTTATCCTTAATCCTACCCCAATTGCAACTTCCAAAATATATTTCGCATATAAATACATCATGGTTTGAGTCATCGAACTAGAATTAACATTAGAACCTTTCTATATCACATCCCTATAGATTCAAAAAAAAGTTGATAGGACCAGGTCGACCCACACCTCCTGGTCTCACACTTTTTTCCTCAAATTTTGGGAGGATGATTTGGCAGTCCTAATCAATTCAGATCTTTCTTCACGCGAATAAATAACAAATCTAGGTTTAATTTTCATCAAATTCAAACCTAAGATTTTATATATAAGGCAATTAACTTCCTCATTTGTGATAATCTTTTGTCATCTTTGGAGAGCAACAATTATGCAATCAAAAGTATCCTAATGAAGTGAAGGTGCTATTTTAAAGGAGTCTCAAATCTTGCATCAATCAATTATCAATTCTTCATCAACATTCATTCAACCATGGAAGCTTCAAGAGACCTTCGACGATGGTAGGGAATCACTGACTAATGATTGGCTTGTACCTCTTCCTTAGGGTTTTGGTATGATTTCATGTTGTTCTTATGTTTCTACCATTTGGCTTCAGATTTACATCATATTTAGTTTCAAATTTACATAATTGCTTTAGATCTACATTCTAATTATATGGTTTAAAACATTTTCAATTCAAACATCATCATTTGGGGTTTTGCTCTATCACATTTGAGTAGGACTCTAGTTTGCATATTTGACACTTTAGCTCATAGAAATCTTAGATACAATTAAGATTCACGAGCACACACTTTATTCCAATATCAATATCAACTCTTTGCAGAGGTGGAAATCACCAAAATAGGGGGTTAACCAAGGAAAACCCCTATACAACCACCAACATACCATTTTTCATCTTGTAGACCTATAGCTACAGGTACTCGACAGAGCCAAGAAGGCCAAAATAACATCAGAAAGCTGGTACATGCCCGTTTCCAAAATTTGGACTTGATTTCCTAGGACCAAGGATGTTGGAGTGCCCTTGTCCAAACTAGGTCCCCTGAAGTGTTCTTGTCCTCAGACATTTCTACAAGATTTTTTAGATAGATTCCATGAAATCTTAGGGTGTTGATTTCTAGATAGTGGCTTATACTTAGAGGACTAGGGCATTCTAAGCATCTCATACCCGCAAAATTTAGCTTCAGATTGTAGTTATAAGTGCATAGTCATATTTTCTATCCATTTCTATGTCTGTTGCAAAATAATAATTTTTGTTTTTTATTTTGTTTTATACATTGTGCATTTAGATATTAGATCATTTTATTTCATTGCAAAAGTTTCTTTTCAACAATGTTGGATGTTTATTTACAAGACTTTCATACCTATGATAATCCCTTTGCTTATGATGATTACCCTTTTGAGGAGACATATAGTAGGGAACAACTTCATGAGGCTCTTGATGATTTTATTTATCCTAAGCCCGCTAAACCCTCCTTTTACCAAAAAATGATCAACATAATTGTTACACCATTTTAGAAGGATGATTTGGATAAGTTGAATGAAACTTTTGATGATGTCATTCCAACCAAATCATCCTCTAAATCTTCAAAATATAATAGCATGATGGTGTATGAAAACCCTTTTTATGAAGATCTACCTCCTATTCAATCTAACAATCAACCATTTAGTACTGATGATTTTTCTATCACGGATGATGTTCTTGATGATTTCATCTCTAGTGAATCTTCCTCAAACAATCCTAAAACATCCACGTGTAAAAGATTGATCAATATGATAAATGTGAATGGATATGAACAAAATTTCCAAACACCTAATAAGCCTGTGATTGTTGTTAAGGGTGGTGTAGACACCTAAAAATGTCTCATTGATCATGTACTAATTATTCATCCTATTAGTTAATAATTTTTTAATTCTTTAATTAATCTAATTATTCTTATTCTTCTGACTTAATCATCATCATCCATCTCATTAATTAATCAATTTCTATCCTTTAATCAATTCATCATCAAACCCTTTTCTCAAATATTAATTATTTAATTAATTACAATTAATTTCCTTAATTAAATAATATTTATTATTTAATTAATCTTATTTCTAATGATTGAATAATTTTATTTAAATTAATTAATTAATTAATTTATTCCTCATATTCCCCAAATTCAAATTTTTAATAATTCCATCTAATTTCATTTTCCCCCAAATTCACATTTCACCAAATCTGAATTTCAATAAATCTCATGTGCATTTTAGCATTCAAAAATCAAAATTCAAATAAAAATAAAAATGAAAATGAATTTCAGTTCAATCTCCTACAACACATGTTGAAAATCATGACTGATTGATCAAATCAATTAACTAATCAGTTAACTCAGTTAACTCTCCAATCTCCCCTTTTCACTCCAAACCACCTTTTCTGACTAATCAATCTAGCCAGTCTTCTCGTCAATCAATCTAGTCAATTGGCTAATCTATTCAGCCCTCTGATCAATCAAATGAGTTAACAAATCAATCTATTTTGTTAACAGATCAATCAATTCACTTAACTGATCAATCAAAATCAATGAACTATCAATCATCACTTCAGTTCAATTTCTCACCCCATCTCACCTGAAAATCTATAAATACAAGATCAATTTATTAATCACATAATCACAATCTTCAAAATTATTGTGTCTAATCTATGCAAGAATCCTAGTGCAACACCCGAGAGCTAGTCAACCACATAATTCTAGAGAATAACAATGGAAGCTACAATGCAATTGAGTGGGTTTTCAATAATGTTAATTGTTTAATTCTTTCATTCATGCATCTTATTTCATTGATTTATGTTTGAATTTGCTTTAATAGTTAAGGATTTTGTGATTGTTTTTATTTCCTATTTCAACATTTATAATTTTAAGCATGAAACAAATGGTGAACCTGACATGAACTAACATTTTTTCTAACCTTCTGGAATATTTTTTCGTGATTTGCAGGCTCTGTACGGACCCTGAAAAAAGTGATGTGCATTTGTCTACACAAAAATTCACAATTGTGCAGATGGTAGTTCACATTTGTGTAGACAAAAATTCACATTTGTCTACACAGAAATTTGCATGTCTACACAATAGTTCGCATTTGTGCACACAGTAGTTTGCATTTGTGCACATAGTAATTTGCATTTGTCAGGGTTATTCAAATTTTCAATTTTAATTATCGTTTCTATTTCTAATCCATTTGCAGTGCTAACCCATAACTCTTTTGCAATTCTAGAAAATTACCTTTTTATGCATAAAATGTGTCTAACCATATGGCAGGAAGAAAAACCTTCAAAATTTTAGGTGCTAGGAGGAGAAAAGAACACAAAAGACAGAAGAGAGCCTACCAGAGAATCCTAAAGGAAAAAATAAACAAAAAACTCGAAGACCTAGAGGAAGAACAAGCTATAACTCCATACCAATGCACTGTAGGTGAATTCTTGAAGAAATTCAACATTTATGATGATATTGAAGTCCTAGCCAATCTTGTCTAGAGCGAGACTTTCCAAATTTAACTTTTGTCTTTCTCTTCTGTGTTTAAGTGATTCACATTTGTGCAGAGATCAATTCACAATTGTGCACACAATAATTCACAATTGTGCACATAGAAATTCACAATTGTGCAAATGTTAGTTCACATTTGTGCAGACACTGATTTGCATTTGTCAGAGACCACCAGAGGATTAATGTTCTGTCTTTTCTCAATTCTTTATCATTGTAATATTCTGTTTCAATAGACGTTTGTGAAGTCAATTCTATAATTGAAAGAGAAAATTAGGCCTATGAACCCACAATGTGCTAATGTTTTCATGAGTTTTTGTAGGGATAGTTGGACCTAGTTTAGCTAATACTTACTTTGGTGCTCTTTAAAAAGAACAAAAAACAAACCTGCTTTTATTTATCTCATCATTGCTTTGTTGGCTAAAATAACACCATGCTTTTTTGGAGCAACATCTCCAAATAGTTTAGAAAATTTTGCAATGAAGGGATAAAAAGAACTCTTGTTTTCCATGTTTTCAAGGTGATAGGCATATACTCTCCCCTTAATTGGGTGACCAAAAATCAAAACCCACCTTCCATGCTTTCTGTCATTTTTGCAATAGGATAAAACCCATAGCAGGTCTACCTCCCAAGTAGCCCATAAGGCCAAGTGAGAGGGAACAACCTATGTGGCAATGACTAAAGCCAAGTAATCCAAGCCACTATACAATAAATGCGTTTGTGATGAAAACAACAAGCGACGAGTGTTACATGCTATCACAACGACGTCATGCCTCCCTCAGTGTCTTATGACACACATAAAATTTGTAGAGCATAACCTCTGCAAACAGGGAGACCTTTAATGGAGTGTAAAACGCTGCTGGTTGTGACCACTCAAATGAAACCCTCATTAAAAGATTTATGAATTAGTAGCCAAGATGAGTTAGTAACCAGACACTTATAATATCACAGTTCAAGGGTGGGGAAGAATCCGCCCCCAAGACACTCACCATATATCTCCCAGGAAAATGAGCCAATTGAGGAGCAATTCTCTTTGGTTCAACTTTTGGAAAAAGGCAAAAAAATGGGCGCACCCTAGGGTGTGACAAGGCTGTTTGAGTTGACGGAGTATCAAGATGTGGGCTACGATATTATTCATGACCTTTTGATCTTAGGAGAGTCTTCTTGATGTGTTATCGTTTGGCCAAAATATATCGAAAACTTTTAGATTTGAAAAGATCCTACCAAAAACAAAAAGGATTTGAAAAGATCCTATTATACATGCTTTCTTTTGTTTATGAGTACCTATTTACTTGCTGATGTGTTGTGGTAATTTTTAGAAAGTCATACTTCAAACATTCAAAACACAATCAGATAAATCGATCAAACTCAATCTCAACTCAAACAAATTTTTCAAGATCAACATATCAAAACAAAATTGCTACTTTCAGAGAAATGGAGAAAACATCTTATCTGTTGTGATCTTAAGCCAAACCAACAAATTAAGACTTTGCAACAACAAATGAGAGACATAACTAGTCCTAACAACCATAGGGTTTGGTTAGAAAAAAATGATGAGGGAAGTGATAACCATGAGGGAATTATTATCATGCCAACATTCCTTCTCTTGTGAGACCATTCAAACATGCCAACCTTCATTCTCCAACAAAATCATTCCTACTTCAGTTCAACCAACATTAGAGTTGAGTCAACCTTCTTTTTCTTTCAACCCAACATATCAATCATACCAATCACATCAACCCAACATTCAAACCCCTTTCAACCAAAATCAAATCCCATTCAACCAAAGTCCAAATCAATCATATGTATCCACCTTTTCATCATCCCTTGAAGTCACACAAGAGTAGTTCACACCATCTCTATCCAATAACACAATCTCCCAAAGGCTATCCATAGCACAAATCCAATCTAATCCAAGCCATGATGCTAGTCCTTTCCATGCTTTAGAAGTTCAAGATCCAATATCACCATATATTCCATTTCCAAGAAAACCCACTTCAAAGAGTCTCATTCAAAATCCTTTCTCATTAGGCCAAAGTGTTGAAACCTTCCAAAAATCTCCCATGCATATCCAAACTCCTTTCCCATGTCAAGAGGATAATCCAAAGTTAGAAGAAACCAGTCATGAAACATATCAAGATTAAGAACAAAGCCTTCCATCCTACCCAATTTTTGATCAAGATCCCATCAACCAAGAATCTTATGATGATCCCCTCATTCTTTTCTATTCCATTCATAATAACACCCTTTTATCTCAAAAGCAAGATGTTCTTTTAAGTCCCATCCAATATCCACCTCCTAAGCAAGATCAGGACATCCCTTCCATCCTTTGTAATAATCCCTTCCCAAGTCAAAATCAAAGTATTCCTTCACCTTCATGTCCTAAACAAGATCCCATTATTTATCTAGATCCCTCCATCCCTTCATCTCCATGTCATAATTCTCCATGTTCCTCAAGAGATTCCCTCTCAAATGAACTTGCCATTTCTTCTAGTCCCCCTCATGATCCCAATCCCTCTACACAAGTTGTTCATGAACCCCTTATCAATGAAATCATCAATCCAGATCATACTACATATAACAATTTATCAGTGATTGCCAATGTGGTGACAGAAACAAGCATGTCACCAGATAATGAAATCAACACCCAAATTGTTCCATCATTTTCTTCAAGAACAAGCATAACACTAGCTAATGAGATCAACATGGCTTCATCATCCTCTTCAAGTGCATCAATAGAAACAGGCATAACACCCACTCATGTCACAACTTCGAAACCAAAATCTACTTGCCTCATAGACCCACACTTGATAGAGTGGGGGCAAGAAGATCTACCACAATTAGATTGGTTTGAAAATAATGCTCGGCTATAGTAGGAACTGTACATAAGATACACCCAGCTGAATATCCTATGGAAAAAGAAAGGTTTATCTGACTCTTCAAGCACAGACGAATGAACTACCTACATAAAACTCCTTGACCCTATTGACAACATTCGTGCCTAAAAAGATATTACATCTAAGGGATGGGTTCATTTAAATCTTTAGTATTGCATTTGCATATTTCTTTACTACATTGCATCACATATCTCCATTTCAGAGTGCATCATAGTTGCTTGCATATCACCATTGCAGGATATATAGTTGCATATCATTATTGATTTCTCATGTAGTTGCATCAATAAAGCAAGGCGATTGTCTGAGTCATTCACTTGTCTGCACTAAAAGGGGAAAAGGTGGTCTCATTTCCTAGATATTGGTACATGAAGTTTTAGGAAGTCTTAGGTCATTCACCTTCAATGTCACCTTGTGGTTAAGCTTTATCCATGGTTGAGTAGAGATTTCACTATTGAGCCTTGTTACCTAAAATCTATCAATTTCTATATATCGCACACATTAAGCAATAGCTCTGAGTCATTATAGATACCTAGTTGGTCATGTGGCTAGTGAAAAATCCAAAATTCTACTTCAACGCCACTATAATCGTCATACCCAAGTAGGTTTCATTACTTAAAAGTCAGGGCAAGAAAAAAAGAGAAAAAGAAAAAAGGTTGCTATATCAATATCCATATCAAAACATCAAGGCAAAAGAGAAAATATTACTACTGAAATATCATAAAATATTGACTAAGGGAACATGCGAGTAAATCCATCAGGGCTATGGGTGCTTGCTGACAATGGAGCAATATTCAAGAGATTACAGTGTATAACCCCGTCGGGGCTATAGATGTTTGGCTGCCAATGAGGCTCTATCCAGGATGCTTTTGAAGTCAGAATAACTCATGTACCTAGCCACATAGGATTCCGAGGGTCTCTAATGGTTAGAAGAGTCAATAAATTCAATTGCACACACATGGGCAAAAGAGGATCCAAGTTTCAAGAATTGATGAAGAAGTTTTCTGCGCCTCCATTCATAAATCTTGGTTACATAGTGTGTTAGGTTGGATGGTTTACAGTCTTCTGAGAATGAATTGAACTCCTATCTGTGAAACGTTTCACAACTTTAATTCAATTAGAGCATTTCAGAATGAAAGACACACACAATCATCCTTGTTCAAATAGGAACTGCATCTTCATCTTGCATACTGCATTACCATAGGTCATGTCTAAATTCATTGTCTCCACATGCATCACCTAGATCATCATGTCATAATAGGTTTGCATACTGGGGGCATAATTGAAAAAACCCTAAAAATCAGATAAAGTCCTGAAAAAATCCCAAAAAATTAGATAAAGGTTATGAAAAAAATCCTAAAAATCAGATAAGGTCCTGAAAAAATCCTAAAAATCAGATAAAGTCCTGAAAAAATCCAAAAAAAAATTAGATAAAGTCCTGAAAAAATACAAAAAAATTAGATAAAGTCCTGAAAAAATCTAAAAATAAAATCAGATAAAGTCCTGAAAAAACTCCTAATTTAAAAA
This sequence comes from Cryptomeria japonica, assembly GCF_030272615.1. Lineage (NCBI taxonomy): Eukaryota > Viridiplantae > Streptophyta > Pinopsida > Cupressales > Cupressaceae > Cryptomeria > Cryptomeria japonica. The sequence continues at coordinate 632,966,789 of NC_081415.1, read as the reverse complement.
AAAAGAAAAAAGATCTTGAACAAATACCAAAAACATTTGAAAAAGTACTGAAAAACTTAAACACCGCAAAACAACAAAATCAAACAAAAACATTGGAAAAGTCATCCTGAAATAAGAACAAAAACATTCGAAAAATGATCCACAAAATCCAAAAAACATTGAAAAATTAAAAATCAATCAAAAATTTGCAATAAAATGTCTCACAAGAATCAAACACCTTAGCAAATATCCAACAAACACTTCGCACAAAGTTCAACAAAGGATAAAATTATCTAATCAAAATTTGTAACCAAACTAATCAAACTATGTTATCAATCCTATCAACTATCCATGTCAAGTGATTGTTGTCACAAAAGTTTGCACCCTTGATGAACCAAGAAACCTTGGTCATAAACCTTGTGAAAAATGGAAACAACCTCACAAGTGTGGGACCTTGCTAAATGTGAGGTTGAGTCTCTAGAGAAGGCCAACTTCCACTTCAATCTGAAATGCAGGGTGTTGGACCAACCCAACACTACTGAAACTAATCTATGATTTAACAGGGAAAAGGGAGAGAGAGAAGGGTTGCATGAAATAAGGGAAATAGGGTTTGCACCTAGACTGAAATGATGATCTCCCCTTCCCTTGTATGAATGGAATTCACTTGTTTTTCCCTTATTCAGTTCTTTCAATCTGTGTAAGGTTTTATCTTATTGTCTGAATGCATCTCTTTTAGTTTTCTCAGTCATAGCTGATTGTGTTGAATCCATCTTTGAATACAAATTGTGAGCTAATTATCAGCTCCCTTTGTATCTCATAAGAGCCTCAACCTTCATCTTTTCTCTGGTAACTGATTTAGATTGAATCTTGTGTATGCTTTAGGTGCTTTCATTTATGTTCTGTGCAGTCATAGGTAGGGGAGATCATCATTTCAGTCTGGGTGCGAACCCTATTTTCCTTCTTTCATGCAACCCTTATCTCTCTTCCTTTTCCCTATTAGATCATAGATTAGTTTCACTAGTGTTGGGTTGGTCCAATACCCTGCATTTCAAATTGAAGAGGAAGTCGACCTTGTTTGAAGACTCAACCTCATATTTAGCAAGGTCCCAATCTTGTGAGGTTGTTTCCATGTTTCACAAGGTTGATGACCAAGGTTCCTTGGGTCATCAAGGGTGCAAAATTTTGTGACAAAAATGATCATTATCTTCTTTTAAATAGAAGAGGATACACTTGAAACCAAACATATCAGTCTTAAACAAGGGCCGCAATTTTATGAAACCAGACATTATCAACCATCACATCAAGCAATCAAACGAAGGCACAAATTAGTATATCATTCAATTTTTTCTAAGTTGGTCTTTATCTTTTATCAATTGGTGATAGGTCATGTTTCTATGCTACTCAAGGATGTCCAAAAGTGACTAGAGGAGCCGTGATGAGCATGATATTTTTCTTTGTTTGCTGTTTGTGGTGCAAACCAATGAAGTTTTGGGGAAATAGTTCCAGTGGATGTTTGTGATTGGTACGTTCATTTGGCAAGTATCATATGCAAAAAAATTAAAGTCAAGGATATCTATGCTTGTGACTACCGCACATACCTCGATCCTTGGCGCTATTCCTAGAACGGAGGGTTCACTCCTTGTCTTGTACGTGTTTGTTCTTTGCAATGAGATATCTTTACATCTTGGTTCCTTATACCCTGATGTACACAACTTCATTGTTACATAATAAGGCTCAGTGATGAATATGTGTCACACTATGAATAAAGACACAAAAGATCATTAATCATCAATCATATCATTTCATTTTCTGATCTCATCATGCTGATTCTATCTCAAAGATAATTTTCTCTAACATACTCTACTTTCAATCATTTCATTTCAATTTCTACTCACATATTTCTATTTCCATCTCAAATTGTTTCCTCACATCAACTATTCTATCCATCAATTAATTCTATTTCCTATCATTCTTCACTTTCATAATATCTTCAAGTTTCATCATATTTCATCTATCATTTGTCTTATACAGGATTTCTTCCTGAAACCAGACGTTTTGATCATCTTTGTCTTATACAAGATGTGTCCTTCCTGAAACTAGACTTTATCTTTATCAGATCAATCCTATCAATCAAATCAATCAAAACAATCCTATCAATCTCACCAATCCTATCAATCTTATCATTCAATCAATCTACAATTCACTCTAGCCATTTCTTCTATCCAATCCAACCCATTCATGTAATCAACTAACCATTCTTCTATTTCTCATATAACATTCTTCTTGTTTTGAGAGATCATTCATGCGTTTAATGCACAAACAATCTCTCGAGGGGGCATCCTGAAGGAATCACCGCTGTTGTTACGCCAAAAGCTCAAGCTATAAATGAATGGGAGAGTGGCCAGAGACAAGAATCCACGGGAGGCGGGAGGAAGCCATGTCACAAACCCCAAGGAGGTGCTAACCGACTGGCCAACAATCCCCCTCAACACTGACTGGGGTTCCACAAACTTCTTTTAAGGAGACCACATGGTGACCTCCTAGGATTTGAACCCGGTGATACCAATTGAAGGAATCACCGTTGCCATTATGCCAAAAGCTCGAGCTATCAACGAACGAGAGAGCATCCAGAGAAAAGGATCCACGGGAGGCAGGAGGAAGCCATGTCACAAACCCCAATGAGGTGCTGATCGACTGGCCAACACATCCTACCTCCATTGCCGAGGCATATTGGGGCATAATTTTTTTCATTTTCTTTGAAACAACGTTGTTTCGATATTGTTTCAAAGAGGGGAAAATGTAGACATCTAAACATGTCTCATTGATCATGTACTAATTATTCATCCTATTAGTTATATAATTATTTAATTAATCTAATTAATCTTATTCTTCTGACTTAATCATCATCATCCATCTCATTAATTAATCAATTTCTATCCTTTAATCAATTCATCATCGAACTCCTTTCTCGAATATTAATTAAATATTAATTATTTAATTAATTACGATTAATTATTTAATTAATTACGATTAATTCTCTTAATTAATTATGATTAATTCCCTTAATTAATTACGATTAATTCCCTTAATTAAATAATATTTATAATTTAATTAATCCTATTTCTAATTTCATTTAAGTTAATTAATTAATTTATTTATTCCTCCTATTGCCCAAATTCAAATTTCAATAATTCCATCTAATTTCATTTTCCCCCAAATTCACATTTCACCAAATCTAAATTTCAATAAATTTAAATAAATCTCATGTGCGTTTCAGCATTTAAAGATCAAAATTCAAATTCAAATCAAAATGAAAATGAATTTCAATTCAATCTCCTACAACACATGTTAAAAATCATGACTGATTGATCAAATCAGTTAACTCTCTAATCTCCCCTTTTCACTCCAAATCACCTTTTCTGATTAATCAATCTAAACAGTCTTCTCCTCAATCAATCTAGTCAACTGGATAATCTATTCAATCATCTCCCTAATCTATTTAGTCCTTTGATCAATCAAATGAGTTAACAAATCATTCTATTTTGTTAACAAATCAATCAATTCACTTAACTGATCAATCAAAATCAGTGAACTATCAATCAATACTTCAATTCAATTTCTCAACCCATCTCACCTGAAAAATATATAAATACAAGAATAATTTCTCAATCACATAATCACAGTCTTGAAAATTATTGTGTCTAATCTATGCAGGATTCCCAGTGTAACACTTGAGAGCCAATCAACCACACAATTCTAGAGAAGAGAAATGGAAGCTACAATGCAATTGAGGGGGTTTTCAATTATGTTAATTGTTTAATTCTCATTCATGCATCTTATTTCATTGATTTATGGTTGAATTTTCTTTAATAGTTAAGGATTATGTGATTGTCCTTATTTCCTATTTTAGCATTTATGATTTTAAGCATGAAATTGGTGGTAGTACTCCTCAAACCCCTCAACCTCTTAATAAACTAGTTAATGTGGTTAAAGGTGGTTATAATAATGATACATTTTACACTCCTAATAAACCAGTCATTATTGTGAAAGGAGGTTATTCTACTAAATGTCCTTATGAATATACCAAACAAATCAGCTAAGAGAATTGCAATGTTGTTGCCCACACATATAGCACAAGAAACAATAGGCAACCTACTACTCCAATTATTCCTTTTTCTCTTCCTATTTATCAACCAATTCTTCGACCAACACCTTGTCTCTCACAACACCTTGATAAGGAGTATGACCTCATTGAACAACTTAAATCCACTCCTGCTAAGATATCTCTTTGGAATTTGATTCAAACTTCATCTACACATCATGGACAGTTACAAGATTCCTTAAAGAATTTAGATGTTCCACCTACTATGACACCTAATAATATGACTTTCTTGATTGATTCTATGAAGGCACCTAAGGCTGACATTGTGTTCTCTCAAAATGAATTGCCTCCTAAAGAGATTCAAAATCAATATGATCATCTTATGATTGTTGGACCTGTTGGGACGTTTTCACACATCGCCCCATTGCAAATGGGGACCCCCTACTTTTTTAGGCCCTCTCGGTCTTTTGTTTTGTTTTTGTCTTGTCAGTCTCTCTGCTTTGCAATTGTTTGGGGGGTCGTATTGATTAAGTCAACTTTTCGTTTGAGTGAATTTGGTGAAGTCTAGGCCTGTTTCATCAATTTTAGGGTTTTTGTCTTTAGTCCTAGATTTTAGGGGTTTCTGTTATCACTAGAATCAGGACCCCTCAAGGAACCTCCTAGTAAAATTTGAGCCAAAACAGACACAATTTCTATTTATAGAAAGTTCCTATTTTTTAGGGATTTTACTGAGTCCTAGAATGTCTTCATTTTGCCAAAAATCATACTCTCTATTTTTAGTAAGTTTCTTTTTTTAATAACTTCTTTCCTGACTTATTTTGTCCAAACCTTAACATTTTGAAATACTATTTGGGAAAATCTATTTTGGCAGGTTCATCCTTGAAGACGCTGAAGACTAAATGTTCTTGAAGATCATTTCTAAATCTGGAAGAGTCAGAAGGTAGACAAGTTGGATAAAAAAAATGGTCAAGTATGAAACTCCTATTCCAGAAGTGGAAAGCATGCAAAATCATCAAAGTCTGGAAATTCACATCAATCCACAAATGTCATCCTGATCCAGAAATGGCCTGAAATTTGACTGTCTAAAAATTTAAAAGATCTTCTAAAAACTAGAATTTGCATTATAATTCCTAGAGGTCTGAAACCACTCTCAAACATTCTGCCAATATATACATGAAATATAACTTAAAGTATAAGAAAGAAAAAATACATATTGAAATGCCACTTATACTTAAATGGTATATTTCATGTATATATCTCGATGAAGAGAATGAGGGAAAATCATGAAAGTCCTTCCCCAAGTCAATTCAACGCCCAAGTTTGGGCAAGGGCACCAAACAAAGGAGTCCATGGAGAGCGTGGAGAATGTGAAAATCCTTGCCTAAGTGGTTTTAGCGCCCATGCTTCACTAAGGGCACCAAAGTGAAGTTGACATGGAAAGCATGGAAAATTGTGAATTCCACCACTTAGTGAAAATTCCGCCCTACTCCAAGGGAGGGTGCCAAAGTGGAGTGCTCAAGGAGAATGGAGAAATTTTAGAATTCCACATCTAGAGGAGATTAGCGCCCAAGCCATGATGAAGGTGCCAAAGAGGTGTTATCCTGGAAGACCTTCAATGTGATGAAATTCCTTCTTCCTAGCAAAATTCTGCCCTAAGACATGGAAGGGCACCAAAGTGGATGTTGCATGGAAAAATGTTGAAGTTAGGAATTCCTTTCCTTAAGGAGAATTGCGCCTAAGGAAGGTACCAAGGCGCCAAAACTTGATGGTCATGGAAAGCTTCAAAATCACAAAATTCCTTACCAGTGCAGAATCATTGGCCAAGTCCAAAGGTAGGTGCCTAAGTCAAGGTATCAAGGAAAAGCATGGAAAGGATGAATTTCCTCTATCAAAGTCAAAATTCTAGGCCTAGTCAGGAAGTTGAAAATTTTCAAAGGCATGGAAATAATGAAATTCCTTCACCAAGTTGAATTCCACGTTCCACACCTAAGTTTGAAGGTCTAGGATGGAAATTTCCAAGGCAAAGGAGAATTTAAAGGGTCAAAGAGGAATGTAAATGCAGGAAATCCCCTTGGGAATGTGATGCAGAGAGTCTTGGAGCTAATCCTACTCACCTTCTGGTCTTTCTTGTCTTACTCAACCCTCCAACTCCTCAAGCCCATCCAATGGTACTTGGTAGGGGTTTTTCTATTTAGACCTCCAAGGTCTAATCCACTTTGGATTGCCTCCAAGGTATAGCCACTGATCTTTGACAATCTAACTGCCTATTAAGGATTCTACCTCAATCTCTAACACCACTCGTAAGGCTCCAACAACCTCTGCAAAGGATCACAATACACCAACTCGTTCTAGGTGGGAAAAATGAACTTACATAGGGTCTTTGATTTCTTTTAGGGGTTTGAGCACCTTCAAACCCATCTCCAAGATTTCTCAACCTTACCTGGTCTCTACCGTACCAAATAGGCCTATATAATTAACCCTCCTATGGCGGTTTTCAAGACCTTGTTTCAAATATTCCCACACAAGGGCATAAATAAATTACAGATTCGAGTACCCTTTTTAGGGTTACAAACAATATTGCAAATTTGCATCTGGGTTTTCTGCACACATATGGGAACCAAAACTGTCCTATTTTCAAGGGTTTAGGCCTACCCGGGTGACTTACAAATTTGGTCTTAAAAACCTTCACCAATCAAATCATCTACACAAATAAATTAAGGATTCTATAAGGGCATTCAAATGTATTTCCAACCATGCATTAGTTTCACCTCTACCAATCCATATGTGCTCTTAAATCACACATCTTCTGTTGTCCTAAACTCACCAACTCCTAGTTGTGAGCCTAGGGCATCATTGCACAATCACCACAAAGGCCTGTAAAACCAAAAACCTGCTCTAAACATATGTACAGACCCTAACCTATCATTCCACTTAACTTCAACTCGTGCCATCAATGGATGCTCAGGTTAGAGCCATTTTGCCCTTAAACCCTACTTTGCAAGGGTTTTACACCTAGTCACAGAGAATGGATTAGATCTCTGCAACCAGACACAATCAAATCTGCTAATCTACCTTATTCGAAAGTAGAGTCAACAATCTTTCATCCCCTGCAAGTAAATTCCTCTGTCAAGGCCGTACTGGGCCGTACAATGCAACACAAACAAAGAAAACAATCCAAAATGGTATCAAAACAAGATTTTCCTTCAACTCAAAACTTGCTTTTGCATTCCAGAACTTCTAACCCATACAATGAAGTTGTTTTAGGATTATATGCTCATGATTTAGTTGGTTGAACCAACTTTTCAACACCAATCAACAAAAATGCAACTTTTTGCAAATGTTGCAAAATGTTGCTCAACAACTTTTACATCTTTTCATCCTGAGAATGCAACTTTGCACTCAAGTGCATTCCAAGGCTCAAAAAGGCCCTGAATGCATTCTAGGAGACTTAAAACAATATATTTCACCCTATTACATAATGAACCTATTCTAAAGTAGTGCACCTATGACCATCATCAACATTACATCTTCTAGGATATCAACATCCTGAACACAACAAAAGCTTGACAAAAGCTTGGACAACTCAACCATGACTTCCTGGAGTCCCAAATGGTTGGTCCATTATTAAAACTTGAAAGACAACACAAAAAAATTAGAACAAACCAAAATTGCTTGCTTGGAGTGATGTGTGCCCTGCACCATAAATGATTTTGAAAAATCCTATTTTTAGACACCAAATCTCGTCAGAAGTCAAAAATTTTCGCAAATTTGGACTCATGAGGGAATTCTCTCTCTCTCTTGGACCTAGGTCCTAAATTTTAGGAAATTTAATAAAAAATAGGAGGTGGTTGAAAAGTGTTGAATATCTCCTCCAAGGTGTGAAAAGGTCAAAACTTCAAGAAATTTCTTCATGGACCAAAATTTTCTCTCCTGAAGTTTTCTCTCTCTAGGGGTTTCTCGCCAAGTGGCAGCAAGGTCAACACATGAATAATTAATGGAGAATATTTCACATACAACCATCACATTTAAAGCATTTTGGCAGATTCCTTTTGCATGTGGAAATGATGGTGCATTTATGGCATGATGGGGTGATTTGTACATATGGAACATTCAGTGCATGTGGGCAAATTTGGTAAAAATGGTGCTTTTAATGCACAAATGGATGCTATTTTGAATTAATTGTATAAGGGCATGATGGGTTATTAATTGGAAATTCCAACCTTCTTGCATCTTGAATGGAGAATCTTTTAGGGAAAACCCTAATTAGGGTTTGCATGTAGCCAAGACCAGAAGCCTATAAAAAGGGGTGACCCCCCTCATTTGTACAAGAGGGAGCTTTGTATGAAATTATTGCGATAAGTTTTTTGAGAAAATAACAATGAAACATTATTCTTTGATGGTGTCCACTTAAGTTATTTTTTCAAAACTTGCATGGTTTCGCCTTCCTCACTTAGAGTAGAATTTTATTTTCTCAGTTGTTAGATAAAGTGCTTTGATTTCAATGGAGAATGTAATGGTGTCTGATGAATTTCCATTGTTCATACTTTTTGCATCTTGTTGATTGTAAGTTGCAGTGTAAAGTTAGCCTGAGCCACTAAACTTGTGCTAAGTTCAGTTGTGGATAGTCGTTTGGATTGCACCGTTTTGGGTATTCAAATGCACTTTATCAATTTGAAAATCCTTCAACATCCTCAGAAGATTGTACCAGTTCTTGTGGAGTTGTAGTTAAACTTGGCAAAGCAGAGCTTGGTTTATTTGGAATTTATCCACCAAAGCATTAACTGTTGATATCACTACCCTTGGAGTATATTGAGGCCTTTGTAACCCTTTCCCCTTTATTTTCAATTCATTTTAGTTCGTTTGAAGTAGAAGCATCACCAAATTACCATTCAGATGATAAAGTTCCAACCATAGTGAATAAGTGAAAGAACGATCCAAATGTAAGTCCCCTTGGATTACCAGCAATCACATCAGCCAACTAAGTCACATCCGTAGCATAAAGGAACCTTGGAGTCAATTGTTTGATCTTCCTACAATCTAAGCACACACTCATACTTTGATCAAGAAAGAGTGAAGTGACCATTGGTAACTTTATTTTGTGTTAGATGAAGTCATAAAAAACACGTCAATATGATCCTTATTATTGGTAATTCTATAAGACGAACCTTAGTGGACAATGGATCTAGCCTTAATGTTTGTAGCATTGTTTTGTTGCATAAGTTTAATGTGGATACTTTTCTTATTCAACTCGTGTCTCTTTCTATTTGTGGCTTTGACAATGTTGCTAAAGCATCTTCAGGTACTTTAACCTTTCCTATTAAGGTAGGACCTATTATTTTAACCACACCTATCAAAGTCATGCTCGATATACTCACTTATAATCTTTTCCTAGGATGAACTTGGATTTATGCTATGTGAACTGTTCCTTCAACTCTTCATCACAAAGTCAAGTTCATTTATGAGAATGAAATGTATACTTTGGAAGCTGACACTAATTTACAAGCTTGCTTGGAAACTTCATCATATTCTAAATCTCCTTTAAATTATTCTACTTCTTATCCTCTTTAGGTTGTAATACCATCTCATCTTGAAGATACTTCTGTAATGGGTGAAAAATTAGGGTTTCCTCCACAAGAAGAATAAAAACCACTATTTTTTTCTTAGGGACTTATTATATTTAAAAGAGGGTTGAATCCAATAGATTTAGTCACAAACCAACAAGGATAAGGACTGAGAATATTTATTGGATTCAAGATGCGAATTTGTTTACCCTCTTTTGTAAGTTGAATTGCTGAAATTAGATTAAAGTGCTAGAAATGAAGGTAAAGACATAGAAACAACAAGATACAATTGTCGGATTGAGGCACGCAACTGGATCTGAGAAATATAAGAAGATTCATACTTGATCCCCAAAAGAGCTCCTATAATGTTGAGACCATTGCAAAATTCGCCCTGGTCCTCCAAATTTTTCATGCACTAAAGGGGGATTGATTTGTTTTTGCAAATGATGCTGATTCTGAAGATCACAACTTCATACTTCTTTCCTGCACACAGAAAGAAAAGGAAATAGGGGTTTTCCTAAGTCAAACCCGGTTGAGGAATCAACCTTGAATAAATGTTGCAAATATTGAAATAAATAATGAAAGGATATACCTCAGATCTACAATGACTGATAACGATGCTTTTCTCCTTGTATGTAATCACATATGTTGTATGAAATGGAATGAACATGAAAAAATCCTAATCACACACACATACTTGCATATAAATGCTGTAATGTTTCTCCACAATTGATGGATGAAGAAAGTAGCCTTGAAGACCTCTAGAAATGCTTGATGATGAATAGTTCAATGTTTGAATTCTTGAATGCTTGATGATTATAATTTCTCCCTTGTATCCTTGTATCATATCTATCCTCTCTCCAAATGAGAGAGGGAAACCTCCTTATATACTTGCTTGTCGAAAAACATGTTAATTTTCTGACATATGTCGACATGAGGCTAGGTTTCCTACTCAAATTCAAAAATGCCAAAGGGGTTCAAAGGGGGGCCCAAATAGGGAGGACCAAGGTGTGTCACCATTGTCCCAATGAGGACCAAGGTCCCATGCACTGGTCCTACCCCATTTTAGGGCCAAAACTAGGGGGCCATGTGGTGTATGAAGTGAAAATAAGGCCATATTTGCATGATGTAAGCATAATAAGGTCTTAATTAAGAATTGGGTGACAAAAACTAAGGTGAGGGCCCAAAATATGGTCTAAATTGTAAGGGAGTACAATTTAGGATACTACATTTAATCCCCATTTTAGTGGGAGTATGAGCCTATGCAAATACTCACAGTAAAGTAGACAAAAGAAAGAGATGCAGGGGAGAAATGAGGAGCATGATTACAAGGAGTATAAGGCATCACTAATTTTGAAGGACCAAGCCCCCAATCTTAGGATCTTAACTCACTCAAATATATGAAAGAGCATACAAAAATAAAAAGACAAACAAAAAGGCAAAAAGATAAACAAAGACAAAAAGACACACAAGACACAATAGCTAAAAACCAAAGACAAGACCTCAAGTCAACTAGCCGAAGAGACCTCGATATCAAAATGTCTCAACAACTAATATCATTCTTGAAAAAAATGCCATCTCAAGAACATGAGTGATCACATAAAAGAGAAAATCACACATCATTGTTGGTGTAAATAATTATTCTTCATGGATATTATTACACCTTACTTAAGTTTACTTAGGAAATGCATTTCATAGTAGTTTGGGTATGAGACACTTAGGTGTTTGTGCCACATTGGGAAGGTGTTTGTAGGAGGTTTTCCACCTTTTATGGTGTTTATCTTGTTACTACTTTATCATATCCACTTCTTGTGAAGTGATAATTCCACCTTCAGTGGGTGACCCACCTCATGTGGAATATTTTATTGTTTCTCCTACCTACCACACATTTTTTCTACCTACCCTTGTTTCTTATTGAGCCACATGTTATGTTTGTGTGCTCACATATCCATATAGCCTTGCCTATATATACAGGCTCATATTCATTGTATGAAAAACTATTGCTCATTTATCTATTGATGGGAATACAATTTATTCTTGTCCTATATTTTGTCTCTATTTGTACATTTCATTGAGCTCTTGACCTTGGAAAAATCTCATATGGTATAAGAGCCATTAGAGCATCATTGATTCATCTTTGAGAGACATTATTGCAATGTCAAGAGGCAGATATGAAGAGTAGCATATTTTGGAGGCGTCCTAGACTAGATCTGACCTCGCCATTGCGTCCAAGTGGCCGTTTTCTTAAATTTTGACTATAAAGACAACCTATTTTGGTGAGAGAAAATTTTTCGCCAATTTTGCTATATTTGTATGGATTTCAATTTTTTTTAAAAAAATTTCTGCAATTTTTTTTTTTCAGAAATATTTTTTGAAAAAAAATAAATTAAAAAAAAATCAATTTTTTGGGGGTTCGCAGACCCCCCCCCCTCCTGATCTCCGTACTTTGTGAAACATCTTGTAGGTTCCCCCATCTGCCGGTGACCCTGTCTGCTGACCTCCACACATCCCGCCGCCGACCGTGCATTTACCGCCGACCTTCTATCGGCTTGTCTCCCTGGGCGATCTGCGTTCACTGTCAGCCAAGTCTCTAGTTTACCGGCTTCGACTGATCTCACGGTGCCGATGCTCCTGGACCTCTAGATGCTTCTCCTGATGACCTATCCTTCCCTATTGGGCCTGCTTCATACTCCTGTTGGTAGACTTGACACCACTGACACTGACTCCCTGCAGCTCCAACGCCAACACCCCTCTCCTCACGGCCGACACCTGCTACCTCCCAACGACCAGTCAACGAAAACACCACATGGACCACCCGACCCCGCCACATCTGCTGCCACGTGGACCCTGAGACATATCACCTCTGCCACGTCAACATCATCCATGTCATCTGTCCGTACTGTATGGACGCCACACAGGCAGGGAGGCGAAGTTTTTGTGATGGCTAGACGACCATAAAATTTAGGTTCACAGTTTGTTGACGTCATCATTTTAAAAATTTTTGCAGACCCCCTCTGTTGAGCTTTTTGATTTTGCAGTTCAATTTCAAATGGCCATATCTTGCTCATTTTTTCTCCTTTTTTGGTGCAATGTTTTTTGAAATGGGCTAGAATTTTGTGTACTTTCTCGTGGTGGCATTATTTTCTGATTTTGATGGACAAATTTTTCAGAAATCTCAGTTTTTGGTGACTGTACCTGTCCAATCCCTATTTCTACAACTTCGAGGACTCCGTTTGGGCTCATACAAACTCCTTTTCAAGTGCCATTTTTTTTGAAAGAGCATAAGTTTTTGTCTACTCTCATAATATGCTATCATTTTGCATCAATTTTGGGTAGAAATTGTACTTTCAACATATGGTATTTTTTGGCCAATTTGGCACTTGTAATGCATAGGTCTATCTTGTTGGTCTTTTGCTTTGTAGTTCTTAGCTTATTGGGGCAATTGTAAAACAAAATCAGAACTCCACCTTGCCATTGTTTGCAAGTGGCCTATTGTACCCGCACTACATATAAAGTACCAAAATCATCATTTTTGGGGGGGCACTTTGATTGATCGAATTTTTTTTAGGGGGGTGTCTCTTGTGCTTTTGTACTCTTGTGTTCCTTCCTTTTTTCTGCTATGGGTTCTTCTTAGTTTCCTCTCTTAACTTCTCATAATTATGCTACTTGGAAAATTCATGCATGGAGTAAACTTATGGAAAAAGGAGCAACTCATTACATTGATGGAACTATTGTTGCTCCCGCCGATCCTAAGGCTGATCCTGTTGGTCACTTGGATTGTCTCACTAAAAATACCATGGCAATTGGTACCTTAAGAAAGTATGTATCAAAGGATCTCATTTTTCATATTGAGAAATGTACTCTAATCAAGGATGCTTGGAAAAAGTTTCAAGACTTGTATGGTCAAGCTGATGAGATTAGGGGATATTAGATTGATAGTGATCTCACCATGTTAGATCCCAAGAACTTTGATACTATACAAGATTATGTCACTAAGGTAAAAGAGTTGAGGGCACAACTCAAAGATTGTGGCATTGATAAGAAGGATACTCAATTGATCTTCAATTTGATGGGCAAACTTCCACAAGAATATGCAACATTTGTTTCTAGTTTCCAAACCCATAGGATGACAATGGGTTCAAGCTACACAATGATGCTTTTGCTGAAATGTTGATGATGGAACAAACTAAGTTAATAAGCATGGGCATTCTTAAGGCTTCTAAGTCTCAAGCATTAGTGACAAATTAAGGGAACAAAGGAAATCAAGGAAAGGACAACTCAAACAAGAAGAAATGGCAATCAAAGCCTAAGGACAAAGCACGATCTTCTCCACAACAAGGAGATTCATCCTCTTCCAAGAGGGATAATTCACCAAAGAGGGAGAGACCTACTTGTACCTATTGTAAAAGGTTGGTCATGAGGAGTGTCGTTGCCATTCTAAGAATATTGATGAGCTCACACACATCCTCAAAAAGCATAACATTGATTTGCCTAATGTCTAAAAGAAGGATGATTCATCAACTTATACTTCCACACATTCAAAAGGGAAAGGGCAAGCATTGATGGATTCTACAAGTGTGAAGACCTACTCTTTTGGGACAAGAAAAGGAAAATCTCTTTGTGCTACTACAAGTCATGATTCAGGGAGATGGCTTCTAGATTCAGGGGTTTCTCATCATATGGCATCTTCACAATCTATGTTCTCTTCATTTGAGCCTTACACCATGCCATAGATTTTGATGGGCAATCATACATACATGGATGTGATTGGGAAAGGATCTATTGCCATTGGGGACAACTCCTTCAATAATGTGTTGTGTGTGCCCCATTTGACAAACAATCTCCTTTCCATTTATCAAATCACACATGGGGCAACTAAGAGGATTGTGGATTTCACACTTGAGTCAGTTTTCATTAGAGAATTGGAGACTAGAGCTATCATTGCAACTGGGGTGGTTGATCATGCATCTCGGTTATACTCCTTTTCAAATTTCGTTGATGATAATGATTTTACATATGATGATTCTTCACATGATGATCAAACTTCTTGTGATGATTCAGATTTTGAGGAGAACTTGGGAATTCTCACATGTGATCCCATTCTTGAGCCTTGTGTTTCATCTCCTCCTATTGATATCACATCATCTATTGCACTTGATGATGCAGATAGTGCGATAGTTTTGCCTTCATGTGATTTAGTGCAATAGGATATTTCATGTCTTCCAGCCTCAGTTTCATGGGATGAGTACTTGACAAACATTGCAGGTTTGTTTGTGGAATCCTACATTGTAGATTTGGGAGACATCATTAATGATATTCATCTTCTCTTTGATGAAGATGATCCTTCTTCAATTGTTGTGAGGGAACACTCTAACCCTCTTGTTCATTCTCTACATGATCATTCTTTCGAGGTTGACATGATTGTGGATTCTTATTTACAACAACTAGAAGAGGTCTCTTTATGTTTAGAGGAGACATGTGAGTCTTTGGATCATGTTCTACATTCATCTCCACTAGATCTTGGAGTGCCTTTTTCAGCAGTGTGGAGCAGTTTACCACCTTTGGAGGGGGTATCTTTCAGCATCAACATGGGGACACTTGAGCAGTTTTCAGAGATTCTATTCATCATGAGTTTTTTTCATACATCTTTCCTTCATGATTGGGGAGATTTCATAGATACACCTTTGGTTTTGTTTCTTCCTAAGGGGAGGAATGTTGTTCGATGTTCGTGGAGCAGTTTCTTCATACATCATCGAGCTTCTATCATTGGTGCAAATTCTACATTGAGGGGGGCTTCCTAGCTTCTCTTCTTCTCTCATATGGGGGGGACTTTTTCCTCACATGGGGTTTTGTTCCCACATACTTCTATGAGAGTTCTCTTGTATAGCTTTCATCTCTCTTTTGGGGGAGGGTTTTTTCCCATTGGATTTTTCTCTCTTTCCCTGCTTTGTGAGAGATTTACTTGCATTGGTTTGCATGCATTTTCATTTGTACATGGGTACCTAACATGGCCTATTAGCTGGAACCCATCTTGCATTATTTAGTTGCATTGTAGACTTAAGTGCATTCCCCTAAGTTGCACTTAAGTGGGGGTGTTGGTGTAAATAATTATTCGTCATGGATATTATTACACCTTACTTAAGTTTACTTAGGAAATGCATTTCAAAGTAGTTTGGGTATGATACACTTGGGTGTTTGTGCCACATTGGGATAGTGTGTCTAGGAAAATTTCCACCTTTTATGGTGTTGATAGTGTTACTACTTTATCATATCCACTTATTGTGGATTGATAATTCTACCTTCAATGGGTGATCTACCTCATGTGGAATATTTTATTGTTTCTCCTACCCACCACACCTATTTCCTACCTACCCTTGTTTCTTATTGAGCCACATGTCATGTTTGTGTACTCACATATCCATATAGCCTTGCCTATATATACAGGCTCATATTCATTGTATGAACAACTATTGATCATTTATCTATTGATGAGAATAGAGTTTATTCTTGTCTTATATTTTGTCTCTATTTGTACATTTTATTGAGCTCTTGATCTTGGCAAAATATCACAATCATCCATGAACCATCAATAGAAAAGATATGAGCTCATGAGAAGAAGGAAAGATAGAGCACAGATACACACTAGATGTGTTTTTCTAGGTGATCCATGAGAAGAATGATGAAAGAGGACATGGATACTTTCCCCTAGATGTGTTTTTATAGGTGATCCATGTTGGGAAGGAGAGTAGGAATAGTCTAACTGTATTTAACTAGTTCCAACCATCCTCATGCATGTGTGCAAGCGATGTCTGCTTTCAAGTATATAGCACCACTTATAAGAGTTTGTTTCCTTTGGTTTCGAGTGTTCATCAAATTTTTTAAGACATGTAATGTAAATGCAAATGACAAGTGATGAATGTGTAAATGCCTCTAGAGGTGAATGTGCAACCTCGAATGAGACAAATACATGCTTGGTTTCGAGGACATCTTGTGTAAGATTTTTTTTCCTTTGGTTTCAGTGATGTATAACCCCGCTTAAGACATATATCAATTCTACATCTGGTTTTGAGCATGAAGCATCTCACTCTAAGAGTTTGTTTCCTCAGGTTCTAAGGATGAACACCCCATTTAAGACATGTAAAGATATGGTACAATATGGTACAAAGGGAGAAATATGGGTGCCTCCCCTTAAGATGTCAACATATCCCTATGTTGATGTCTTAAGGAAGCTTAGAGACAAGGGTACCTTACCTCCAAAAACAAGGAGATATCCTTTAGGCAAAAATGTCGCAAATTCAAGCCAAAGAGGGAATACTCTTCAAGCAAGGATAAGATAGTTGAAAAAGAGATATCTTGAAACAAGTGTAAAGAGGATCCTTGGAGGAGAAGAGATATTTTCTCGAAAGACATCTACCTCCAAGAGGAGGGTAAGTGCACCAAGATGATGAACAAAAAGGGGGGTATAAGTGGCCACTTTTTTTTCTTTTTAAAAATAGGTAAACCTGAACTTCAAAGAGATATTTGAAGGTCATGCACTCAAAACTAGGAGTTGAGAAAATAATACAAATTGTAGTACTCTGAATCTAGTTTATAAACTACTATTTTTTTATAAAATTGGATAATATTAAGAGGGTCAAACCTCTCACACATGAAAAATTGTTCCCAATTTTTTCAGAAAAACATAACATAGCTATTTTTGTGCGTTGCACAAAATATATAGTTAGATTTAATTTTTTGCAAAATCCTTAGCTAGGATGATAGGTAAGAGTGAGATATAGAAGTTGTGTAATTTTTTGTAATTTTCCGTTGAGTATTTTTTTTAATGATTTTTTGAAGTGACTGCATCCTGAAAAATTTGGTACCTATTTGTGTGCTGGGCATAACTTGCATCAAAATAATAAAAAATGCAAACTTATTTTATTAAAAGTGTATAGAATCTAGTGTAGAAAAATAATATGTAATTCATTTTAAATTTGGTCAAGTATATCAAAAGTTATTAAAAAAATGGTAGACATATGTCTGTGAGGACTGTCAAGGCACTGGTAAAGAAAACTAATGTTTACTATGCTAATGTTGTCCAAAAATAGAAACATTTATATGGTCATAAAACTGAGAAGACGTGTGAGATTATGGTAATAATTTTAGAGATACCCACTTGATCATTTGTAAACTTGATGACGATGAAGTTGAGAAATCATGCTGGAAGATGAAAAAACCTGTAAAGGGACAAAAATGGGGGGTAATGGGCTTGCAAGCCTTAGGGTCATTTTCCAACCCTCTTACCAGGCCAAAACCTACATGGGTTTTGAAAATAACAAAGTACTATTCATAGTTCTACATAACTCGTACAGGTTATGTAGCACTAAAACCATTATTTTATGTTTCACAAAACCCGTATGGGTTATGTAGAACTAAGACCATTATTTTGTGTTTCACAAAACCCGTAAGAGTTGTGAAGACATAATAATGTATGCTTGTAAACTTAGCATTTACTACACATATGTATAGACATATATATATATATATATATAATATGTGTTTATGTATGTATATATGCATATCTATAGTTATATATACATATATTTATAAAGATATATGTATATATGTTTCTATACATGCATGTCTCTCTTCTTTTCCTCTCTCCCATCTTCCTTCCCCCATCACCGTCTCTATCTATTCTAAGCCCTAATTATCCTCCTTGAGTTTGATCTCATCTCTCTCCCCCTCACACATCTCTCTCTATCGAGTCTCTCACCCTTTTCTCCTTCTCTTTCTCTCTCTACCTCATGTCTCTCACCCTCTCCTCCTTCTCCTACTCTCTCTCGCTATCCCATTCTCTCTCTCTCTCTATCTCTCTCTCTCTCTCATTATCCTATCCTATTCTAACCCTCTCCCCCTCCTCTCTCTTTCTCCCCCCTCCCTCTCCTTCTCCCTCCTCTCCCTACCCCTCTCGTTATCTTATCCTATTCTCTCTCTCCCCCTCCCCCCTCTCTCTCTCTCTCTCTCTCTCTCTCCTTTTCCCGATCTCCCTATTAAGCCCAATATGGAAAGCTAATGTACTAAGAGGGGAGGGGTGAATCAGTACTTCAAAACTTTTCTTCAACAATAACTTTACTATTAAGCATAAACTAAATAGTGCAGTAACATAATATAATGCTAAAACAAATAGATAACAATCATACATGATTCACTCCATAACACATATATTTTGGTTATGCAGAAACTCTTGGTTAGAGAGAAAAACTGCGGTGGGGATGACACCCACAACTTCACTACTGCAATAATAAAGGTTGCTCGGTTAGAGCTACATGTTTAGCTATTTGTGATAGCTTACCCTGTTAGGAGTATCAAGATCTGTTAGATCTACCTTGCTAAAGGATTTTACAACACTTATTCTAAATGCTGTACCTGGTTAAAGGCTTTACAATTTATAGAATTTGTTAGAGTTTTTTACCCTGTTGAAGGTTTCTCTTACAACTTCAAAATATTACAATAAATCATTACAAATATCTGCAACTTTACATTTGGAATGTTATAGTAGATTCTATGTGCTCAAAATGATATTACCTAGCTTATAGCATACCTCGGTAACCCATAAAGTAACTCGGTAAACCCTTCTGTTTACTCTGTTCGTTGACTGTTCTCTGAAATCCTTCTCGGTGACCTCAGTGTTTCTTTGTCAACTGTAACAGTCATAACACACTGTGATATCTCATGATTTTCCTTTTTGTATATGTCTTGCTTCATACACACATGCACATATATACCTGCACATATATCTAATCCCGAATTCATGCAATATAAATAGATCTCTTATGTCGGTGATCTGGTCCATGCTTCGATCTTACAAACATGATTTATCGAATGAATAACCATGCAAAATATTTCATTGGTTAGATGACCTCAAAATCATACACAATCTTTAAGTGCAATTTCCAATGTGATAACGGTTACTTGTTCCTCGATCTTTGTAACATGTTTCCCATATATGTCCAGGTTTAGTGAATTTGGTAACACGTTTCACTCGGTGTGTGTTCACTTGCTATATCATTCTTGCTGCTTGGTAGACATAGACTATTACTCAGTAGAGTGTTCGGTGTATACTACGCTCTAAGGCTACTTTCTTCTATAACCGACTGCACTGTGCTTACCGACTGAAAGATTTGGTAGAAGTAACCGACTAGAATATATAGAATAACTTTGAACATAAGACTAATGGAAATCTTAGTAAGTAGTAACAATCTCCCCTTTTGACATTAGTTGAGATGTTTGACAAAAACTACTTTCAAAGTTATAACTCAAAAATCTATATACTTGCAAAATTTGACTAAACTGACAATGCATACATTTGTCAATGAAATAGTATATTCAGACATACTCCCCTTATCAATATACTGTTCATAACTCTGATTTTGCATGCTCGGTGATCATTATTCTGTGTGTTGCTCTTGTTCATTGCTTACTACTCTGTTCACTGCTCGGTATGCTCCCCTTGTATACTTTGATATGATACTCACTCCCCCTTTTTGACAAACATCAAGACTTAGTTACCATTTGGTGGAGGCAACTGGTCAAAAATGGATTTATACTTTCTCCTTTCTTCCATGAGGGCGACAGAGAATGCATCCTTGACACTGTCCATTAAAGAATTTTGTCTTGAATGTCAGCAAATAGAGAAATTAAGCCATCTAATGTGCTTCCCTCTTGTGTAGTAGATAGGTAAGTGGCTCGATTGATCTGTTCTTGAATGGAGGACAAGTGTGGAATGAATAAGGTTTGAAGAGTCATAATGTCCATCCTTATTTTGTGCTCTTCATTCCTGAGTTCCAATTGTTGAGCCATGAGTTGTTGTAACTTTGTATAAAATTTTTGATCAGAATTGGGCTCGATGGTCAACTTATTTGAGAGATCGGTGATCTCTTTCTCAATTGCTTCTGTTTTATTTTTGATATCTTTAATGAATAAAGAGAATGTACAGAGTTTCTGAAATAAATAAAGAATGTGCTTGAGTTGAGGGGACAACTCAACAATAAATTTGACAAGTTTAACTTTGCCAAGAGCAATAGATTTCTGTACCTCTTCAATCATTTTTGTAGTGATCTCTTTGTCCTTTAACTTGCTCAAATATTCAGATGCATCTACTCTAGATGTCTCTAACTGATTGAGGAGTTCATCCAGTTGAATATGGATGGCTGCATCTGTTGACACTGTAGCTGCGGGTAGCATATCTGATAATAGTGTGTTTACCTTCTGAAGTACTTTATTTTTCTTTTGTATGGCCATTTGTTTTTCCTGTTCGGCCTTTGCTTTGCATAGTTCACCGAATTCAATGAGTGCCTACCCTTTTAATTTTGATATGTCTACATTGGGCAACACTATTGGTTTCGATATATCAACCTTGAAACTATGCTTTTTCAACTTCTTTTCTTTAGGTTTGGCTGGTTAAACCAATACAATAGCTTGGGAGGGTTGTGGATCCTCAGTAGGTTGCTCGGTGGAGGCAACACTTTTGTTAGTTTCTTTAGCCTTTGCTGAGTCCTTCGGTGGTTCGGTGCTCAGGGTCTCAGTTGCAACATTTTCAGTGTTAGGAGGATCCTGGAAGGTCTATTCCCTGGTGGCCTGAGGAGTAGCTTCTCCTTCTGTAGACTTGTGAACCTCTGCACCTTGTTCAACATCTTGAGGGGCCTCGGTTGCAGCAAAATGAGTGACCGGAGGATAAGGCTAAACTTGTTCCAAAAATGACTCACTAGATACCAGTTTTGCATAGGCATTGCCTTCTATCATTTCTTGTTCATGTGCCTCGGTGTCCATGATGTCTTCATCAATTTGTATGGTGTTAGCAGGGTCTTGTTCGGTGACATTAGGATCTTGCTCGGTGACATCAACAATTTCAACTGTAGCTTGCTCACCAGCATCCTTGATTCTAAAGATTTCCTGCCACTTTTCTTTTGTCTCATTTTCTACTTCAATATATAGACCATTCATCAGTTTTAAGGCTCTTTGTTTGATGAGGAACTTTGTGTTGTAGGTTGTCAGATGTTCTTTTATTTCAACTACTGACATGTCTGGAAAGAGATGTACTAGACTTCTTTCTCTAATCTATTTCTCTGAGTCCATTGCATATTTCCACCTATTATCAATATGCAAATATAATTCATTTGGAAGCGACTTAGATAATTCCAATGGAGCCAATAAGAATTTCAATAGTGTGCAGATGATAGCTTCTTCTATTTGTCTCTTTTCATCATTAGATCTGGTTTCATACTTAAGATATCTGAATCCTCCAAATCCACCATATTGTATAGAGTTAGCACAAAAATTTTCAACACTATGTACATTTACCTTCTTACTCTTGACAATTTGAAATTTATTTGCATCTTCAGATTCAGCGTCACTAGACTCTTTTGCCAAAATGAGTCTTCGAGTAGATTTCTTATAGGTCTTTGTTACATTAGGAACAACAACAGTCTTTGGTTTCTTACTCAGTGACATTGCAGATTCTCTTGTGTTTGGGTGCTTTACTGAGGGAGTCGATGATGCCTTTGATGTGTCCTGTTTCTTCCTCTTCAGAACTTTCCCTTTATGCAACTCAGTGCTTAGTGTAATAGTATCCTCTTGGGCTTGTGATTCTTCATCGGTGATTACTAGTGTGCCCTTGACAGGTGTGGAGGAAGAACCTTCTCCAAATTTCTCTGATAGTGCCTTGATCATCTTTGTTGATTTTCTTGTAGCTTTTGGTACTACAATGCTCATTTTTACTTTCTCTTTCACTTCTTCATATGTTCCATACCTCAGATCGGTAGCATGCCTTGGTAGTGTAAGAAAGGCATCTATCTGATGTTGTGTGATGTCAAAGTCAACCTCATGACCCATAGGTGGTAAAGATTGAGTTCTTGGTTCCACAACATTCACATAGCAGTAGTTGGTGTCTACTTCAAAACATATATCATCTTTGTATTTTTCCACTAGCTGGGGTGGAATTCTATACCTGTTATGCATCTTCTCTTGAAACTTGCTGAAATAATCATCCATAATATCATTGAAGTTGTCACCTAGATATTTGATAAATTCATTGATTCGATGGGTGACTGGTCGGTGTAGCTCCCAAACTACTTTATCGACTGTTGGAAAGAATTTTTCAAAATAGAAAAACATGCATAATAACAGTGATCCAAAATTTAGTGTATTAGCCGAGTTATTCTTCTTCGGCTTCCTGATGGTGTTCAGATTCTCAAATAGGTTTTTTAGCAATACTTCACAAAGATCAATTTTCATTTCCTTTTTCACAATTTTGTATGGTAAGTTGACTGCTACACAGGGTACACTATTTTCCCTTGCCAATTGGAAGAAACAATAACCTATCACTCTAATAGAAAACTTTAGTTCTGCATCAGTGACATTATTCAGTTTCAATCCTCTACAATCAGATTCCACTCCGGTTAAGGTGATCAATTCCTTCTGTGATATCATCTTCTAAGCTCGGGCATGATCATAAATAAGGTAACCGGTGATCGGATGAATGATTTCCTTTGTGATTCTAAATGGTTGCTCCTCTAACCACATGAAATCATCGTGAACTCTGCTCAGAACAAGCTTGACCCACTGAGGTTTGAAGACACGGGGATAGGTTAGGGCTTCAGTCAATCCCTTGATCTTAATGTGCTCATACTTGCTATCTAATTTCCCATCGGTGCACAATTCATCATAGGTGTCTTTGATTTCAACATGTCCTAGTTCTTCAACTCGACATTTGGTGAAGAATCTGATATCCTCAACTAGTAAAACTCTATTCGGGATGAGTGAAAATGCAGTTTTGTCATCTTGTTCTGATGCTACTTTGGGAGTTAGAGAGTATTTTAGTGTGGGCTTTTCAACATTCTTAACAACAATGGGTTCTTGGATCTTCGGTGCCATTGTAGATTTCAGATAGAAATTATCAAAAGATCCTTAGGGTTTGAAAACTTTCAAACGACAGACGCTTTTCCTCTTAACAAATATGAAATAGAAATCTTCAATAGCTATGATCGGTAAACCAACTTAACAATGCGTTGAGATTGATGTAAATACCTTGAATTTCACTTCGGAGGAGGTTTGATCACCTTAGATTCGTTTTGCTCTGTTCTCTCAAAAACTTGGTGAGTAAAAATGACTGCGTAAATGCTTTAAGTACACAATATACCTTATCGGGCTCTGTGTAGGTTAGGTAAAAAACATTAAATGCACTCGGTTCCACTAAACCTTCTTTCTTTTTTGCGCTTTAACCACGTAGCCAGATTTCCTTCATTTACTGACTAGACAGGCTTCTTGTAGTTACCGACTTGACAGGTTTCCTGTATAGTGCTTTCAAAAGACTTTGATAGAATTTCAAACTTACTAATACATCTTAGTTATGTAGATTTTGAATTAAGTACATAATCAAATAGGAACTATTAAGATTTGATCTTTGAGAGAGTGTAGTCCATTCATACCTTTACCAATTAATTTGGAATAGGTGCACCTAACTCGGTAGGTAAGGTGCTTTCTTCATTTGACACAATTTCCTTCTTTTTCCAAATCATCTATAGTTTGCCTTTTATTTCTTCAGTGTCTCCTCTATGTTGATCTCTGCAATCTCCAGCCAAGTGTCCAACTTTGCGACAATAAAAACATGCCATTCCATGATTTCTCCATGATCTTCAGTTGGTCATTCCAAACCTTATAAAGTAGTTGGCACTTATATGTCCATATCTTCCATAACATTCACACCATATCCTTGTATTGTAATCCCATGGTACTGCAACATATGGTCGGTTAAGTTCTTTGTGAGTTCGATAGTTTCCAGTATTTGCTCAGTGTTGAAACCACATATAGTTCTTTTGCTTAAGCCAACACTTCTCGGTACTGTGTCCATATCTATTGCAGTTTTTACAAAACCCTTTGAATTTTGTCTTCTTATAATTTCTAGTAGACTTTGTCCTACATTGGTTAAATGTATGACCATATTTATTGCAAATGTAACAATAACTATTAGACTTAGTGAGATTCGGTTGCTTACCTTTTCTGATTTGGCACATGTTGGCAGTATGACCTTGATTTCTACAGTAGTTGCAAATGGGCTTCTTTCCTTTGATATTCTTCTTATTTCGAGCTAGCTTTGATGATTCTCCTCTCTTGGTAGTATGAATTCCCTTCTCGGTAGAGTCTTTTCTTTTGTAACCGAGTCCTGCATCTTTGTTGGGTCTTCTTGTATTCAGTTGCTCATCCAACATCTTTGATGCTTCATAATTCTTCTTCAGTGTTTATTTGGATTTCTTCTCTATTTCAAGTTCATTGGTCAACCTTGATACTTCAAGTTTCAATGCTTGATTCTCATCATCTTTCAGATTTGCTTCATGACATGCATAACCTAGTTGATCTGACAGATTTTGTTGAATCCCAGTCAATCTTATGATTTCATCATTCTTTTCAGATACTAATGCTTCAAGTTGTTGTTTCTCTCTTTCTAGATCTCTTACTTTATCCTTGGCTATCCTCAATACATCAAGATTTTCGGTCATCTGTGTGCTGAAATGCTCATGTTCTTTTTTCATTGCTTTTAGTTGATCAGTTAGTGCTTTGTTCTTTTCTTTCAACACTTCAATCATTTCTTCAATCTCTTCAGACATACTGTTCTCAGATGATGTCTCAATTTGTTCCACTAACTCTTGAGAGTCCTGCAAATCATCAGATAATCTTCTTCTCACTTTCAACGATTTTTGCATTTGTTTTTGCATGTTTACAATCACTTGATTAGCATGATCCAATTCTTCTTGCAGATACACAATTCTCCAAGATTGTTTATAGCCTTCCATTGAGAAGATATTTCTCTTTAGGATGTTAAACCCTTTTCCAAGATTCAAGCTCTGATACCAATTGTTAGGCCCAATATGGAAAGCTAATGTACTAAGAGGGGAGGGGTGAATCAGTACTTCTAAACTTTTCTTCAACAATAACTTTATTGTTAAGCATAAACTGAATAGTGCAGTAACATAATCTAATGCTAAAGCAAATAGATAACAATAATACATGATTCACTCCATAACACATATATTTTGGTTATGCAGAAACTCTTGGTTAGAGAGAAAAACTATGGTGAGGATGACACCCACAACTTCACTACTGCAATAATAAAGGTTGCTTGGTTAGAGCTACATGTTTAGCTATTTCTGATAGCTTACCCTATTAGGAGTATCAAGATCTATTAGATCTACCTTGCTAAAGGATTTTACAACACTTATTCTAAATGCTGTACTAGGTTAAAGGCTTTACAATTTATAGACTTTGTTAGAGTCTTTTACCCTGTTCAAGGTTTCTCTTACAACCTCAAAATATTACAATAAATCATTACAAATATCTGCAACTTTACATCTCGAATGTTATAGCAAATTCTATGTGCTCAAAATGATATTACCTAGCTTATAGCATACCTCGGTAACCCATAAAGTAACCCGATAAACCCTTCTGTTTACCTTGTTCCTTGACTGTTCTCTGAAATCCTTCTCGATGACCTCAGTGTTTCTCTGTCAACTGTAACAGTCATAACACACCATGATATCTCATGATTTTCCTTTTTGTATATGTCTTGCTTCACACACACATGCACATATATACTTGCACATATATCTAATCCCGAATTCATGCAATATAAATAGATCTCTTATGTCAGTGATCTGGTCCATGCTTCGATCTTACAAACATGATTTATCGAATGAATAACCATGCAAAATATTTCATTGGTTAGTTGACCTCAAAATCATACACAATCTTTAAGTGCAATTTCCAATATGATAACGGTTACTTGTTCCTCGATCTTTGTAACATGTTTCCCATATATGTCCAGGTTAAATGAATCTGGTAACACGTTTCACTCGGTATATCATTCTTGCTGCTCGGTAGACATAGAGTGTTACTCGGTAGAGTGTTCGGTGTATACTACACTCTGAGACTACTTTCTTCTATAACCGACTGCACTGTGCTTACGACTGAAAGATTCGATAGAAGTAACTGACTAGAATATATAGAATAACTTTGAACATAAGACTAATGGAAATCTTAGTAAGTAGTAACAATCTCCCCTTTTGACATTAGTTGAGATGTTTGACAAAAACTACTTTCAAAGTTATAACTCAAAAATCTATATACTTGCAAAATTTGACTAAACTGACAATATATATACATTTGTCAATGAAATAGTATATTCAGATATACTCCCCTTATCAATATACTGTTCATAAATTTGATTTTGCATGCTTGGTGATCAATGTTCTGTGTGCCACTCTTGTTTATTGCTTATTGCTCTATTCACTACTCGGTATACTCCCCCTGTATACTACATTCCCCTGTATACTTTGATATGATACTCACTCCCCCTATTTGACAAACATCAAGACTTAGTTACCATTTGGTGGAGGCAATTAGTCAAAAATGGATTTATACTTTGTCCTTTCTTCAGTGAGGGCGACAAAGAGTGCATCCTTGACACTGTCCATTAAAGAATTCTGTGCTTGAATGTCAGCCAATAGAGAAATTAAGCCATCTAATGTGCTTCCCTCTTGTGTAGTAGATAGGTAAGTGGCTTGGTTGATCTTCTCTTGAACGGAGGACAAGTGTGGATTGAATAAGGTTTGAAGAGTCATAATGTCCATCCTTATTTTGTGCTCTTCATTCCTGAGTTCCAATTTTTGAGCCATGATCTGTTGTAACTTTGTATAAAAATTGTGATTAGAATTGGGCTTAGTGGTCAACTTATTTGAGAGATCGGTGATCTCTTTCTCAATTGCTTCTATTTTATTTTTGATATCTTTAATGAATAAAGAGAAAGTACAGAGTTTCTGAAATAAATAAAGAATGTGCTTGAGTTGAGGGGACAAATCAACAATAAATTTGACAAGTTTAACTTTGCCAAGAGCAATAGCTTTCTGTACCTCTTCAATCATTTTTGTAGTGAGCTCTTTGTCCTTTAACTTGCTCAAATATTCAGATGCATCTACTCCAGATGTCTCTATCTGATTGAGGAGTTCATCCAGTTGAATATGGATGGCTGCATCTGTTGACACTGTAGCTACGGGTAGCATATCTGATAATAGTGTCTTTACCTTCTGAAGTACTTTATTTTTCTTTTGCATGGCCATTTTTTTTTCCTGTTCGGCCTTTTCTTTGCATAGTTCACCAAATTCAATGAGTGCCTACCCTTTTAATTTTGATATGTCTACATTGGGAAACACTATTGGTTTCAATATATCAACCTTGAAACTATGCTTTTTCAACTTCTTTTCTTTAGATTTGGCTGGTTGAACCAATACAATAGCTTGGGAGGGTTGTGGATCCTTAGCAGGTTGCTTAGTGGAGGCAACACTTTTGTCGGTTTCTTTAGCCTTTGCTGAGTCCTTCAGTGGTTCGGTGCTCTGGGTCTGAGTTGCAATATTTTCAGTGTTAGGAGGATCCTGAGAGGTCTGTTCCCTGGTGGCTTGAGGAGTAGCTTCTCCTTCTGTAGACTTGTGAACCTCTACACCTTGTGCAGTATCTTGAGGGGCCTCGGTTGCAGCAGATTGAGTGACCGGAGGATAAGGCTAAACTTGTTCCAAAACTGACTCACTGGATACCAGTTTTGCATAGGGATTGCCTTCTATCATTTCCTATTCAGGTGCCTCAGTGTCCATGATGTCTTCATCAATTTGTATGGTGTCAGCAGGGTCTTGCTCGGTGACATTAGGATCTTGCTAGGTGACATCAACAATTTCAACTGTAGCTTGCTCACTAGCATCCTTGATTCTAAAGATTTCCTGCCACTTTTCTTTTGTCTCATTTTCTACTTCAATATACAGACCATTCATCAGTTTTAAGGCTCTTTGTTTGATGAGGAACTTTGTGTTGTAGGTTGTCAGATGTTCTTTTATTTCAACTACTGACATGTCTGGAAAGAGATGTACCAGACTTCTTTCTCTAATCTATTTCTCCGAGTCCATTGCATATTTCCACCTGTTATCAATATGCAAATATAATTCATTTGGAAGTGACTTAGATAATTCCAATGGAGCCAATGAGAATTTCAATAGTGTGCAGATGACAACTTCTTCTATTTGTCTCTTTTCATCATCAGATCTGGTTTCATACTTTACAAATCTGAATCCTCCAAATCCACCATATTCTTTCAAGTTAGCACAAAAATTTTCAATGCTATGTACTTTTACCTTCTTACTCTTGACAATCTAAAATTTACTTGCATCTTCAGATTCGGTGTCACTAGACTCTTTTACCAAAATGAGTCCCTGAGTAGATTTCTTATAGGTCTTTGTTACCTTAGGAACTAGAACTATCTTTGGTTTCTTACTCGGTGACACTGCAGATGCTCTTGTGTTTGGGCGCTTTACTGAGGGAGTCGGTGATGCCTTTGATGTGTCCTATTTCTTCCTCTTCAGAACTTTCCCTTTAGGCGACTCGGTGCTTAGTGTAATAGCAGCCTCTTGGGCTTGTGATTCTTCTTCTATGATTACTAGTGTGCCCTTGACAGGTGTGGAGGAAGAACCTTCTCCAAATTTCTCTGATAGTGCCTTGATCATCTTTGTTGATTTTTTTGTAGCTTTTGGTACTACAATGCTCATTTTTACTTTCTCTTTCACGTCTTCATATGTTCCATACCTCATCTTGGTAGCATGCCTTGGTAGTGTAAGAAAGGCATCGATCTGATGTTGTGTGATGTCAAAGTCAACCTCATAACCCATAGGTGGTAAAGATTGAGTTCTTGGTTCCACGACATTCACATAGCAGTAGTCGGTGTCTACTTCAAAACATATATCATATTTGTATTTTTCCACTAGCTAGGGTGGAATTCTATACCTGTTATGCATGTTCTCTTGAAACTTGCTGAAATAATCATCCATAATATCATTGAAGTTGTCACCTAGACATTTGATAAAGTGATTGATTTGATGGGTGACTGGTCGGTGTAGCTCCCAAACTACTTTACCGACTGTTGGAAAGAATTTTTCAAACTAGAAAAACATGCATAATAACAGTGATCCAAACTTTAGTGTATTGGTCGAGTTGTTCTTCTTCGGCTTCCTAATGGTGTTCAGATTCTCAAATAGGTTTTTCAGCAATACTTCACAAAGATCAATTTTCATTCCCTTTTTCACAATTTTGTATGCTAAGTCGATTGCTGCACAGGGTACACTGTTTTCCCTTGCCAATTGGAAGAAACAATAACCTATCACTCTAATAGCAAACTTTAGTTATGCATCAGTGACATTATTCAGTTTCAATCCTCTACAATCAGATTCCACTCCAGTTAAGGTGATCAATTCCTTCTATGATATCATCTTTTGAGCTCGGGCATGATCATAAATAGGGTAACCGGTGATCAGATGAATGATTTCCTTGGTGATTTTGAATGGTTGTGTTATCACTGATTAAAATGGGTTTTTTCTTTTCCCATGATTGGTTATGGTTTTGTTGATTTTTTGAATAAGGTGTAGTTCCGAATGCTTCAACTTTGTTCTAGACCTCAAGGGTTTAAGGGTTTTTGATTTTAAATCCTCTTGTGTTTTGTTCTAAAACCTCTAGTTTCTAATCTTTCGTTACTTTATTCACTTAAGTAATGGGTCATGGGGTCGTAAGAAGTGTCCCCCCTTGTTGTTTGCCTAGGCGGTTATGTTAATTAATTGAAAATTTTATGCCTTATATATTTTTCTTCTAAAGTTGTCGGGCCCAGTAACTAGTGCGCATCTCGCGGATGGATCCATGGCTCGCGTTATTTCGCTAGGCGAAGTTGCGCGTAGTTTAAAACAAGCAAAGTTGCGAAAAACACATGGCATGCCATATAGATGGTCCAGCTAGTGGTTGACAACGAGTAAGTTGGCGGCATGTGGTACAAGTCACAATAGTCAGCGGGTCAGGATTAAAGGCTAAAAGGCGTGCCCCAGAGGTGAGTCGGGTTGTAGGTGGAGATGACTTGGCGGGTATAGCTGTTATGAAAAAGGTGGGGCCCCATGGTTTCCTTTTGGCAAATAAGAAGGTGACAAGTCAGCTCCGAAAGTGACTGAGCGCCAGGTGTTCACGATGAGTCAGTGGGCCCACCCCTCCTGAGAGCCTTTTCAGAGGATTAAAAGCCGATCAGCTTAAGAGATGATCCGACGGCCTGCGCTATTTTGCAAGGGTAAGATGCTCGTCCTTTATACCCCGCGAAATAGCGAGAGTGAACGCGAGCCGTCCACGTGTCATGATGATGACTTGGTGGGTATAGCTGTTATGAAAAAGGTGGGGCCCCGTGGTTTCCTTTTGGCAAATAAGAAGGTGACAAGTCAGCTCTGAAAGTGACTGGGTGCCAGGTGTTCACGATGAGTCAGCAGGCCCACCCCTCCTGAGAGCCTTTTCAGAGGATTAAAAGCTGATCAGCTTAAGAGATGATCCGACGGCCCACTCTATTTTGCAAGGGTAAGATGCTCGCCCTTTATACCCCGTGAAATAGCGAGAGTGAACGCGAGCCGTCCACGTGTCATGATAACACGTGGTCTAAGAAGAAAGTGTGGGCCCACCAAGGTGGAACTAGTGGTATGAAAGAAAGACATGTGGCCAGTATCAAGTGGAATGCGAAGGGAATTTCAAGGCCAATGGTTGGACACCACGTGGTATCATGTAGCCAATAGAAAAGCGGGACCCGACGCGGAGCCAAAGTTGTTAGTTAATCTAACTTTCGATCAAGTTTCTTTTGATCGGACGGTCAGTGCTTTTTCGCAGGACTAAGTTGCCTGATAGTTATGCTTCGCGAAGTTGCGAAAGAGCAGAATGAAACACTTGCAGGAATGTTGTGACCCGTTGGAGCAAAAATACGAATTCTTGTAGGAATTCAATTTTGAAGGGACGACCGAAGCATGCATGATCAATGTTGTAGTTAAGGCCCTGAGTACAAATATTTGATTTCCTAACAACCGGGTAAAGATATCTTTTAAAGGATTTTGCAGAAGAGCAGATGCAGAGTTATTTTCCTCAGATATAGAGTAAGTCGGTTAAGTTGTAAAGCAAACTCCCTCAAGCAAAGAACAGGTTCTCCCATTTTTTGTGTAGCAATTCTTGTGCAGTGTTCTAAATAAGATAATTGATTTGTCGCAGATTTTTTTTCATTTCTTGCATTTTCAAAATGGCTCCTAAAAGAGAATTTTCTGGTAAGGTTAACTATTCAGAGAGGAGTGTTTGTGATGATTTTTTAGAACAGTTGACATTGTCAACCAATTAGGCATCAAAGGCAAAAGAGTTAGTGCCCAAGGCTCCCCGTCTAAAGATAGGAGAAGGATTATATGACAAGGGTAATTGGTTGAGAGACCCACAGGTTGGATTGTCTGGGTTGGGGTTGTTTAAATTTGGATTCGGGATGAGAAATTCTCCTGCCTCGCAAAACTGTATCTGGGAACTAGATGCCGGGAAATTAGTTGTCCCAGGAGTATTTATGGACACAGATTTGCTAACCCAAATTGTGCTCAACTATTATCCAGTCACAAGGAGCATTCAGGATGTAAATGGGAAAACCCTTGTTGAAATTAATGCTGAAGAGTTTAGGACAACATTTGGGCTTAATGAGTTTACAAACTTTCTAGAACCTATAAACTTCACAACATTAGCCTCGATTTACGGTGCACAGAGGAGTCATCTCAGGAATGGGCCTCTCAAGGAATTTTTTGTGAAAATAGGAGGGTTAACAGTTGTAGGACCCAACACACAAGAGCCCTTCTCATTAAGTATGTTTACCCTGAGGGCTAAAGGAATGTATTGGGCACTTTGTCAAGTTTTGGGAGAAGATGCTGAAGCCAATATGCCAAATCATTACTTGTTGATGATTGCCCTGATTCTGAATCCTTCTCTTGCAATCACATTTGATTATGCCTCTTTTATTGCTGATGCTATCCATGGAAGATTGATAGGAATCAAGAATGGAAAGGTGGATAGGCCTTTCGGATGGTACTCACTCTTAATGCATCTTTTTCTCTTTAAAGGAGGTGATTACTTTGCCAGTGGACTAGACCTGGTTAAGGAGAAGGAAGGAGAGAAAATGCCAGTACAATTATGGAGTATTGTGTTGTCATGGGATAGAGAGGATGCTAGTTTTTTGAAGTTTGATAAATATTTTGCATCCAAAATAAGGACTCTCCTCTGCTCTAATAACCCAAGAATCCCCAAGGTTCTTCTGGAATTCGTAAGACCAAAAGAATTCGCAGAGAACATAAAAATTGTTCATAACTGGGGTGACATTTATTTATATCTAGTCTCCACAGTTTTTAGAGTTTTTGGGTTTAGGGGCACCCCATTTTTGTTACTTTACCAGGTCCCTCTCAAAGTAGGAATCACGAAGATCCTCAAACAAATTGGTGGCTTGCAAGAGGCAGAGTTGACAAGTAGGGGTAAAGGGACTATTTTCCCTGCAGCTACCATAGCTCACCAATTTGTAATAACAAAGGGAGGCTGGAATTGCTTTGAGGATTTCCTCAAACCTTATCATTTATCCACTGCAGTGTCTAGGTGTGCCGATCCAGAGGACTTCTTCAATGGTATGTTTAGGAAGAAGGTAGCATGCAGAGGTAGGCCTCATCAATTCCAGTTTCCTAAAGACCTCATCAGAAATGAATTTGATATAGATGAGAAGGAGCTAAGAAAAGAAAAGTGGGTGGCTTATAAAAAAGCCCTGGATTTTGTGCATCAATTTGATGCTAGCTATGACCCATTGTCTAGCTTTTTCCCACTGGAAGAAAAAATTAAGTTTTTGATTGTTTGTTTTGAAGACGTCATGCAGACACTGAAGGAGAAAAGGGAAGCTATAATTAAGATCAACCCTGAGAAGGCAAGAATGATCCTTAGTAGGTCACCTTCTAGCAAGCCAATCCCTCCTGGTGATTACACACTGCATAAGAAATCAGGTTATAGTGTGCTGGTGCCTACAACAGGGGAGCCCTCTACCTCCAAAGGAAAGAGGAAGATACAAGATGTCATTGAAATCTAAGAGAGCCCAAAGAAGCAAAGGGTGGGGAAAGAAATACAGTCAGATACACCTTTGTATTCCCCATCCCAATCCCCTATCCATATAGGGAATGAGCAAGCAGCAACTGAGCAACTCATACAATTGGGTAGTCTGGGGGAAATTGCATACACCTATGATGAAGTGGAGGAAGGGATGCCAGAAGAACCTATTGCTGCTGGAATGGATATTACCTCCATTGAACTTAAAGGCCAGGAGTGGGATCCTGAGATAAAGCAGGTAAGTAGTGCCTTTCTAGCTGATAACAATTTTGTCACATCAGAAGCATTTATGCAGTTTATATGGAAACAACACATAGATGTATATAATGCTAGATGTGAAACAAGAAAGGCTGAGCAACCCAATAAAGATCCAGTCTTGGTGGAAGAGGAAATAAAGCAAGAGATGATGGAAGAATTCAAAACCATCACCCCTGAGCAGGGAAGAGACATGGTAGCACAAGCTGGAGTGCTTATATTACCTGAATGGGATATTGCAGATGCCTTGGTACTAGATGCAGTAAGAAAAGAGACTAAGCCTATGGAAGGGGTTACTTTCAATAAGGACAATGCTGCACTTGTCATGTGGTCTTTCAAGAGAAATGAGAGTAAGAAAAGCAAAGACACCCCAGGGTCAAGTTACCTTGGTGGAATGATGGTGAAGAGAGTGCAGAGTACAAGGGTAGTGGAGGCTGCTAGCACTGTGTTAGAGACTGCAAAATTCAATGTTGCAGTAGCAGAGAAGGAAGCCAAAGAGAAAGAGGCCCTCCAAATCAAGTTGGAAACAGTTTTAAAAGCCTATAACAGTGCCAAGGAGGAGATAAGAGGTAAGGATAACATCATTGCCAAGCTGCAGAGCCAGTTGACTGGACAATACCATCAAGGTGAGTAGTCAACACTGATGATCTCCTCTTCTCCTGCAAGACCTCCACATAATAGCCCTATCATTGAGTTTCCACCATCTCCAACACCCTCCAGCTCTCAAATGATTGAAATCACTCCCCAAGAATTAGAAAATTTGAAACAGGCTCAGGTCTTGTATGCAAAGAAGTATGAGGAGAGAGTAAGGGCTACAATTTCCAGTTTTGCAGATACAATAAATGCCTCATTGCTCTACAACAATGTAGGTAAAATTATGGAAATATGGAATGAGCTCAGGAGAGACAAGGCTATTTTGACACCTATTTTTGACAGATGGAGGCCTAGGGAGCAAGATTTAGAGTTTATGTGTGTATCCTGTGATGAGGAAAGGGCTAATCCCATCATTAAATCCACTTCTGATGTCGCTAAAATTTTAATACAATTAGCAGCAGAGGTGGATAATGTGGATAGGAAGGTTAATCTGTGCAAGAAGGAATACACTGACCAAGTTTTTGAGTTGCTCCCAGGAGTTTTTGCTAGCCCGGATCAGTTAAAAGACAAACAAATGTGGCTCAAGGAGATAGAAGCTAAATTGTCAGCAAGAATTAAATGAATCATTGATCTTGATGATGCTTCTTTCTTTGTTGTCACAATACAAGAGATAGAAAAAATTAAGTCGCATTATGCTTTTCTCAATTTAGAAGTCAACAAAATGAGAAATTCTTGGAAAAGGTTGACTAGGACTAAAGATAAAGCGATTAATTTCTCATGGCCGATAGAAGAAGTGTATAATGAGTGGATGATTAAATATGCCACCCATGATCCGGAACTGTTAGAGAGTGCCCCTGAAAAGATAGAAGAGGTTGCAACCGAACAAACTGTTGAAGAAACTGCAGAGGTTGAAAAGAGTTTGTAACTGCTTTTGCGAAAAGTTTGTAACCTCTTTACTCTGAAAGAAATAATTGTAACAAACTCTCCTCGAGAAGTCCGAAGCTTTGTGCATCCATGTTGTTATAAATGGATACCAGGACTAGAGGATGAGGGATCGCAAAAAATTGTAAGAAAACGCTGCAGAAATTTATCTGAGCTTTTCTAAGTCTAATGGAGAATCAAAATTTCTTGTAATATTTTTTGAACTAAATATCAATATACAGACCATCGGTTTTGAGTAAAGCTCTATG
Source organism: Cryptomeria japonica (assembly GCF_030272615.1). NCBI lineage: Eukaryota > Viridiplantae > Streptophyta > Pinopsida > Cupressales > Cupressaceae > Cryptomeria > Cryptomeria japonica. The sequence goes on along the minus strand of NC_081415.1, from coordinate 632,931,087 downwards.
TTGTCTTCAAGTTTGTTCACAAATTTGTTTACTGTTTTCATTCTGAATAATCTAGGGTTGTTCTGTTTGAATGGAATTGCAAAGCAATTTTAGTAGAAGTGTTCATTAGCTTTTCTCTTTAGGAGGGAAATTAAAGAGGCGAGGATCACTCATACCAGTAAACTCTCTAGAAGGAACTTTGAATTTTGATGACCATAGCTTGGTTTAGAATGCTTGAGTTTCTTGTAGGTGTCAAGCATATACAAGGATTGATAGAAACCAAGCCGACGGGAAGCATAAAGATGTTTTGTTTGAGGAGTCTTATTTGAGTTTAGATGACTCTGTGACCTTGGATAAGGCACTGGTATTAATTGAAGTTGTTTATTGCATGCTTTGTTGATCGAAATGCTGAACTTAAGTACAATTTTCATTCTTTGTTTTCAGTTGATTTCAAGGTGAATAGATCCACTAGTTTTCTGGATTGGTTTGCTGTGGATTTATGTTTGAAAGTGTGAATTTAAATTCACAAAGGTATACCCACCTGGGGTCTGAGTAAGCCCGAAGTGTAGAAGGTCTAATCAAACCTTGTCATATGTTGTCTTGAGAATTTCCCTATCTTTGATGTCTCTTCTGAACCAAGCTTTAAGCCATATTATTTTAAGGATGTTAAAGGGAATCAGATTTTGAAGACAACAGGTTGCTCCTCTAACCACATGAAATCATCATGAACTTTGCTCAGAACAAGCTTGACCCACTGATGTTTGAAGACATGGGGATAGGTTAGGGCTTTAGTCAATCCCTTGATCTTAATGTGCTCATACTTGCTATCCAATTTCCCATCGGTGCACAATTCATTAGAGGTGTCTTTGATTTCAACATGACCTAGTTCTTCAAATCGATATTTGGTGAAGAATTTGACATCCTCAACTAGTAAAATTCTATCTGGGATGAGTGAAAATGCAATTTTGTCATCCGGTTCTGATGTTACTTTGGGAGTTAGAGAGTATTTTAGTGAGCACTTTTCAATATTCTTAACAACAATGGGTTCTTGGATCTTCGGTGCCATTGTAGATTTTAGATAGAAATTATCAAAGATCCTTAGGGTTTGAAAACTTTCAAATGAGAGATGCTTTTCCTCTTAACAAATATGGAACAGAAATATTCAATAGATATGATCGGTAAACCAACTTAACAATGCGTTGAGATTGATGTAAATACCTTGAATTTCACTTTGGAGGAGGTTTGATTGCCTTAGATTCTCTTGGCTCTATTCTGTCAAAAACTTGGTGAGTAAAAATGACTGTGTAAATGCTTTAAGTACACAATATACCTTATCGGGCTCTATGCAGGTTAGGTCAAAAACATTAAATGCACTCGGTTCCACTAAACTTTCTTTCCTTTTTGCACTTTAACCGAGTAGCCCTATTTCCTTCATTTATCGACTAGACAGGCTTCCTGTAGTTACTGACTTGATAGGTTTCCTATATAGTGCTTTCAAAAGACTGATAGAATTTCAAAGTTACTAATACATCTTAGTTATGCAGATTTTGAATTAAGTACATAATAAAATAGGAACTGTTAAGATTTGATCTTTGAGAGAGTGCATTCCCTTCATACCTTTACCGATTAATTTGGAATAGGTGCACCTTAACTCGGTAGGTAAGGTGCTTTCTTCATTTGAAACAATTGCCTTCTTTTTCCAAATCATCTGTAATTTGTCTTTTATTTCTTCAGTGTCTCCTCTAGGTTGATCTCTGCAATCTCTAGCCAAGTGTCCAACTTTCTAACAATGAAAACATGGCATACCAGGATTTCTTCATGATCTTCAATTGTTCATTCCAAACAAATAGATTTACTATCATACATGATTCACTCCATAACACATATATTTTTGTTACACATAAACTCTTGGTTAGAGAGAAAAACTATGGTGGGGATGACACCCACAAATTCACTACTGCAATAATAAAGGTTGCTCGGTTAGAGCTACATGTTTAGCTATTTGTGATAGCTTACCCTATTAGAAGTATCAATATCTATTAGATCTACCTTGCTAAAGGATTTTACAACACTTATTCTAAATGTTGTACTTGGTTAAAGGCTTTACAATTTATAGACTTTGTTAGAGTATTTTACCCTGTTAAAGGTTTCTCTTACAACTTCAAAATATTATAATAAATCATTACAAATATCTACAACTTTACATCTGGAATGTTATAGCAAATTCTATGTGCTCAAAATGATATTACCTAGCTTATAGCATACCTCGGTAACCCATAAAGTAACTCGGTAAACCCTTCTGTTTACTCTGTTCCTTGACTATTCTCTAAAATCCTTCTCGGTGACCTTAGTGTTTCTCTATCAACTGTAACAGTCATAACACACTGTGATATGTCATGATTTTCCTTTTTGTATATGTCTTGCTTCACACACACATGCACATATATCTAATCCCAAATTCATGCAGTATAAATAGATCTCTTATGTCGGTGATCTGGTCCATGCTTCGATCTTACAAACATGATTTCTCGAATGAATAACCATGCAAAATATTTCATTGGTTAGATGACCTCAAAATCATACACAATATTTAATTGCAATTTCCAATGTGATAACGGTTACTTGTTCCTCAATCTTTGTAACACGTTTCCCATATATGTCCAGGTTCAGTGAATCTGGTAACACATTTCACTTGGTGTGTGTTCACTTGGTATATCATTCTTGCTGCTTGGTAGACATAGAGTTTTTGATGTATACTACGCTCTGAGACTACTTTCTTCTATAACCGATTGCACTGTGCTTACCGATTGAAAGATTCGGTAGAAGTAACCGACTAGAATATATAGAATAAGTTTTAACATAAGACTAATGGCAATCTTAGTAAGTAGTAACACTCCCTCCCTCACCCTCTCCTTATCCTATTCTCTCTCTCTCTCTATCATATTCTCCCCATCTCTGCCCTCCCTCTCCCTCTATCCAAATCTCCTCTCCCTCTCCCCATCTCTCTCCCTCCCCCTCTCCTTATCCTATTCTCTCCCTCTCTTCCTATCTCCTATTATTTCTCTTACCCCCTTTCCCCCTATTCTCTCTCTCTCTCCAATATCATTCTCTCTCCCTCTCCCCCTCTTCTTTTCCCAATCTCCTTCCCTCCCCCCCTCTCTCTCTCTATCCTATTCTCCCCATCTCCACTCTCCCTCTCCCTCTCCCTCTCCATCTCTCCCAATATCCTCTATCTCTCCCTCCCCCTCCCCCTCTCCTTAGCCTATTCTCTCCCTCTTCCTATCTCCTATCCTCTCTCATACCCCCTCTCCCCCTACTCTCTCTCTCTCTCTCTCTCTCGATCTCTTCCTATCCCCTATTATTTCTCTTACCCCCCTCTCTCTTTCCTATACTCTCTCTCTCCCTCTCTTTATTATCCTATTCTCCCCATATCTGCCGTCCCTCTCCCTCTCCCTCTCTCCCAATCTCCTTTGTCTCTCCCCCTCTCTCTCCCTCCCCCTCTCCTTATCCTATTATATCCCTATCTTCCTATCTCCTATTCTCTCTCTTACCCCCCCTCTCTCTCTCTCTCTCCCTCTCCTTTTTCCAATCTCCCTCCCTCTCCCACTCCTTTTTCCAATTTCCCTCTCTCTCCCTCTCCCCCTCTCCTTTTCCTAATCTCCCTCCCTCACCCTCCCCTTATCCCCTTCTCTTTGTCTCTAACTCTCTCTCCATCCCCCTCATCTCTCTCTCTCTATCTCTCCCTCCTTTTCCCTCCCTCCCCCTCTCCTTATCCTACTCTCTCTCTCTCTCTCTCTCTCTCTCTCTCTCTCTCTCTCTCTCTCTCTCTCTCTCTCTCTCTCCTTTTCCCACTCTCCCTCTCCCCCTCTCCTTTTCCTAATCTCCCTCTCTCTCTCTCTCTCTCCCTCTCCATCCATCCCCCTCTCCTTATCCTAATCTCTATCTCTCTCTCCACTTCCTATTTGGTTCCTAGTTCTACATAACCCGTACGGGTTATGTATAACTAAGGCCAAAACTTCTAAGTATACATAACCCATACAGGTTATGAGAAATTGTGAACGTTCACATTAGGTTTCCATAACTCGTATGGGTTATGGGAAACTCTCTCTCTCTCTCCCTCCTTTTCCCTCCCTCCCCCTCTCCTTATCCTACTCTCTCTCTCTCTCTCTCTCTCTCTCTCTCTCTCCTTTTCCCACTCTCCCTCTCCCCCTCTCCTTTTCCTAATCTCCCTCTCTCTCTCTCTCTCTCCCTCTCCATCCATCCCCCTCTCCTTATCCTAATCTCTATCTCTCTCTCCACTTCCTATTTGGTTCCTAGTTCTACATAACCCGTACGGGTTATGTATAACTAAGGCCAAAACTTCTAAGTATACATAACCCATACAGGTTATGAGAAATTGTGAACGTTCACATTAGGTTTCCATAACTCGTATGGGTTATGGGAAAATCTTAATATATTTTAGTCCCAATGGCCTAAAAACTAGCATTGCGAGTTGTTTGAAGGCCCCACTGCTTTTGCTTATGATTTTCTGGGATAGTAACAATTAAGGTTTCATATTTTTTTGTCACTTTTTTTTTGAAATGATTGATTTGTATCATATATTGCATTGTTTTTGAAGTTATTTTATCATTTTTACTTTAGATTATAACAAAATGATGACCATTTGTTGTTTTTTTGCTTTGATCATGATTGATTTGTCTTCTATTTTGGTTTTTTAAAAAGTTATTTTATTATTGTTACTTTAGATTATAACAAAATAATGATCATTTGTTGTTTTTTTGCTATTTGATTGTGGATTGTCATCATGATGTTATGTGTAGGACAATGAGAAAGAACAAGAGAGGAATGAATGAACAAAGAGAGACAGCAAAGGAAAGACAAAGGGAGCGTATGAGGAGATTATGTGAAGGTACATCATCTAATGCACCTAATGAAAGTGGTAAACATTCAACAATTGAAATTGATATGATGAATGCACCAAATCAAAATGATCAACATACACCGATTCAAATGCATATGATGAATGCACCTAATGAATGCAATGAACGTACACCATTTGAAAATGATTCAGTGAATTCACATGTTAATGGGATTGAAGAAGATATACCATTTGAATCTGATGTGATCAATGAACATAATGCACCTAATAAAATGAAGAGCATGCACCAATCTTAACACCTCTTAGAATGATTTGTAGAAAACCAAAGTTCCTAATAGACATTGATGAAAACATTGTGAAGCCAATGCATGATAAAATTTTTGAAACAACTTGTAGAAGAATAGTTAGAAGAATTTGGAATAACTATTTTGAAAACTTAAATCAAAGTGGAAGATGCCAATTAGTTGTTGAAATGATTACAAATCTGAAATTTAGAGAGACAATGAAAATTTTGGGGTTAAGAACATCCGAAAATAATAGTGAAACAACCATTGTGAGAAATATTTTTGATGCATACCAAGCCATTGGTTCAAAATCATGCACTAAAGATGCTAATGTTACTCGTTGTGTCCTCACATCAACCATAATGGGAAAGGAAATGAAAAAATCTTGTTTAATAAGCAAAACAAGCAAGTCATTAAGGATAAGTAGAACCACATTATACTATGCCTCAGAGAGGTGAGAGAAAATTGAGGATCCTAATAATAATTGTCTTTGGGCATTCTCAGGTAGACTCCCATGCAAGGACAAGGTTGTTGTTGATGCACTAAGAATGTTAATTGAGAAATATTGCTATGACAACACAAGGATTTCAACCAACCAAAGAGATGTTGTTAGAAGATGAATTGGAATTTGAGCCACATCCAAAACATAATTTTATGAAAGGTTTCTTAAAAAATTTCCTTAGATTAAAATTAGTCAAAGATTTTTTGAGATGAAAAAACCATTTTATGTTAATATTAATCATGCATGTACTACATGTTGTTGTAGGGTCCATGTTGAATTTTCCATGCATTATGATATTTATCACTATATATGTTGTACTTTGCATACTAACGATGTTTTGCAAGAATATGGTCTACAAGCACCTCCTAAGTCATCGAGAGAATTTATTTCAAGTGTACTATGTAGACGTGATGACGGGTGTATTTACTATAAGATGATGTGTTTGAGAGGTTTTTGTCCTACATGTGGTGGTTTGCAATAGTTGCATAGATTCCTACATCTAGATAGCACACATGAAATTGGTCAGGAGTTTCTATTGGAAAATACAAGTCATTTACATATGGTGTTAAAGATGGAAAAGAATTAAAGAGGTGAGAGTTAGTGAAAAGGGATATATGCGTAGCTAATTTTATGAAGATGTTTCAGGAGAAACTAGTGTATGAGTACATAGGTCACACACATGGAGCTAGGTGGTTAGATGAGCAATTCAAGTTGTGTAAGGACACTTTCCCCCTTGACACTATTGTCTCTGTCATTGATTTTGATGAGAATTATACACTAAAGCCACAAAATGAAGTACAATCTATGTATTACCACTCTACACAAGTTACATTTTTTGAACACATAGCATTCATGCATGCACATGATAGCACCGAGGATGACATAAAGGTTATAAGAGAATATCACTTATATATCAACGATGATCATACTCATTCCTCAGATTTTGTGCAAGGATGCTTTACAGTCTTCTATGATAGTTTAAGGGAAAGACATATAAGATACAACCAACACTTAATATGGTCGGACAATTGCACCACACAATTAAAGAATGCAAGGATGTTCTATTGGTTGACTAGGATGCATGTGACAAGTGGTGTGCAATAGTTTTGGAATTTCATTGAGGCAAGGCATGGAAAGGGAGAGCATGATGGTGTGAGAGCACGTGTGAAAATAGATCTTACCAGAGAGGATTGAAGTATGAAGGTGGTGCAATGTTAATAGATGCATAAACAATTGTGCAATGGTGTAACTCTACGATGGGACCAGGTAATGCAGGTAAGTCTATGGTTTCTAGATATTTTTGGTTAATACACGAATCTAACATTGAAAACTATCTAGGTTGTTGTACACTTACATGATCAAGTGACATGCATTCATTTAGAAGTTCAAATGCAACATCACTAGTTATTTATACTAGACGGATTGCATGCTTTTGGTTTTCGTGTATACATTTTGTGTGGGATGAATATGAATCAAAAGAGTGGGTTGACCAATGGCCTTGTAGACCTTTGCGAACCCTAGATACATATCAACTTCCTGGAGCACTACAAATGAACTAGATTGAAGCATTAGTGGATTTTGACCATGTATCAGACATAGTTGAACCAGGTAAAGGGTTGCAATTTGTTACTTGGGTAAAATCAATTTTAAGCTCAATTTATTAGTATTAACTTATGCTAATTTTGGTATTAACTTATATCCTTCTATTAAATGCAGGTCATGTATATGTAGTTATTGTGAATGAGAACAACGAAGAAGGAACATATTAATTTTTGTATCGTTGTATTGAGGCCAAAATGAAATTGACTTCTACAGTGGTTGATGGAGAGGGTATTTAGTACCCAATAGGATCCATTGTTGTGACAGGGACATGGTTTAGAAGGTACCGTTGTTTTGTTGAGTTGTGTTGAGACCTCTTAAACTCATTTATTTATTAGTCATTGTATTGATTTTGGCATTAACTTATCTTTCAATAAAATGTAGGTACCCTATCAAAAATTCTAATGCCTGGTTGTTTGAGGACTTTGAGACACATAGACATATTCTTCATTATTCAAACGTTCTTGTTGCAACAAATATTCATTTGATTAAATATCATGGTAGACCTGTTAACAAGGATTTATGGAAAGTTTGTGAATATGACCACAAGGTAATACTTGAGACACTAAGGGTTAGAGATGATCTAGAAGGTTCACTTGATTGGACCTCCTAGAAGAATAATTCTACAATATGGAAGAATAATTTTGATAATTTTGTATATATCTTTTGCGAAACGTTGTAACTTTGCTTTTTTGGATGTGCTCTACATGCATGTGAGCTATAATATGCATATGAGCTATAATGTGCATATGTAGATGCCAAATTTTGTATATAAAAACATCAATGAGTTGTAATGTGTATATCTAGATGCTAAATTTTGTATAAAAAAAAAACAATGAGTTGTAATGTGCATATCTAGATGCTAAATTTTGTATAAAAAACAACAAGTTGTAATTTGCATATTTAGATGCAAAATTTTGTATATATAAATAGTAATGAGATTGATCATTTATATTAGATGCCAAATTTTATATATAAAAGTGCCCATGGGGTTGATTTGCAAATTTTGAGAGCCCAAATTTGTACTATTTGATTATAAATATATTTGTAATAAATTTGTACCATTTGATTACAAATTTGTACTATTTGATTATAAATACATTTGAAGGATTTTTGATGTATTGAAGGATATTCAATAAGTGCCATGATCTCCGAATTATGCGATGTCAAAGTTTGATTGTTTTTTCCACTTTGAGCACTCAAGGGAAAGCATCGCTATGAGGTGGTTTAGAATGATCAGATGTCTTGGGGAGTGAGAAAAGGGAACACCTAGTGTAAACACGGCCATCTAGACACGCTCGTGCTGACAGTTCGTTCCCACGACGAGAAGAACAAAAGATGCACTATTTTGCCACCTCTCACTGACAATTTTTGATGCGACAAAAAATCTCACTGTAAATAGGAATTTGGAAATCATCAAAGCAATATAAACATTTAACTAGCTCAATCACAAAAACTAGATTTGCAATGATAAGAAATCCTAAAAACATTCAATAGAGATATTGAAAATAAGACATTCAAACCAAATGCAAACCATTACAAACGCGAATGTCTCCTCCAGAATTCTCCATTGTCCTTATTTCTCCTTCAAATTAGTGTGTTTGTGGATCTCACCTACAAGTGCATAAGCATGAGATGAAAGCAAGATTGACAAGATGAGATGACAACGTAAGGATACTAGAAGCGTGATTGATTCTCTAAAAATGTGATTAGATTCGAAAATGTGATTAATTGATCGATTGACAAAGGAACTCATCCAATTTATAGACAAATTGGAGAGAGGACAAGATTAGCATGAAGAGATTTGAAAGGAAATTCAAATCAAGAATAGAAAAATTATGACAAGTGTATGACAAATTGCTATGCAAGGTGTTATGACAAATTATGACAATTTATGACAAATTATGACAAATTGTTATGCAAGATGTTATGACAAAAATTTGAAATTAGAAATAGAAATTAGGAGAAATTAGAAAATTAGGTTAGAAATGATGAATTGGAAATTAAGAAATTAGAAATTGATGAAATTAGAAAATTAGGTGAATTAATTAATAATTTTTCATTCATTAATTAATTCACAAAAAGAGAGGGAATTAATTAGCCAATTAAATAAATATTTAATTGTGACAAGAAGACTTAGGATAAATAAATAAATTATTTAACCTAGAGGGAAAATGGCAATCAAGATTAAATGAATAAATCATAAAATCCTAGAAATAAGAGGACAAGGAATTAGGTCAAGATAACAAGAAATTAATGTCGATTCGCTCATGATTTTGATTGACAAAGGACCAATGCTGACAAATGATTGAGATTGGTTGACAAATTGACCAAGATTGATCAAGAGACCAAATTGATAGGCACCGATTGATGAGGAACAATGACTAATTAATCCAAATTGACACAATTGAAAAGGACAACGATTGATGACAAATCGATCACAAAATTGATGAGATTGACAAGAGGACAAGGATCGATGATGAATCGATCGCAAAATGACAAGATTGAAAAGGACAATGATCGATGACAAATCGATCGCAAAAGTTATGAGATTGACAAGAGGACAAGGATCGATGACAAATCGATTGCAAAATGACAAGATTGAAAAGAGGACAAAACCCTAATTCGAAAGTGATAAAAATGAGGAATGCAGAAGAAGGACTCGATGCTCACAAATGATAAAGACCAAGTGCACAACATAGAAGAAATGTTAATGCGATGCAAAACCCCTAAAATAAGGCAATGCACAAATGTTAAAGTATGACTCCGCAAGCGTTGACCATTTTTAGATGTCTACACTCACCACAAGAAAATGGAATTGAGTTGTCCGAAATCAAGAGAGGATTTTTTAGGAAGAAACAAAATGACCCTATAGGTTGAAATGACTCATCCATAAGTACCACAGTCTCTGAGTTACGCGATGTCAAAGTTTGACTATTTTTTCCACTTTGAGCGCTCAAAGGAAAGTGTCACTATGAGGTGGCTCAGAATGATCAGATGTCTTGGGGAGTGAGGCAAGGGAACAAATAGCATAAACTTGGCCACCCAGATGCACTTGCGTTGATGGTTCATTCCCACGATGAGCAGAACAAAAGATGCACTATTTTGCCACCTCTCACTGATGGTTTTTTACAGTTTTTGATGCGACAAAAAAAAATCACCACAAGAATATGGAATCGATTTGTCCAAAAGCAAGATAGAATTTTTTATGCAGAAAAAACACAACTCCATAGGTTCAAACAACTCATCCATAAGGGCCACGGTCTCCGAGTTATGTGATGTCAAAGTTTGACCCTTTTTTCCACTTTGAGCACTCAAGGGAAAGCATCTCTACGAGGTGGCTTGGAACGATCTAACATCTTGGGGAGAGAGAAAAGGGCACACCTAGTGTAAAATTAGCCACCTAGATGCATTCGCATTGATGGTTCATTCCCACGACGAGGAGAATGAAAGATGAACTATTTTGCCACCTCTCACTGACAATTTTTGATGCGACAAAAAAAATAACACCACAAGAAAATGGAATTGAGTTGTCTGAAACCGAGAGAGGATTTTTTAGGAAGCGACAAAATTACCCCATAGGTTTGAAAAAATCATCCATAAGTTCCACGGTCCTTGAGTTACACGACGTCAAAGTTTGACCATTTTTTCCACTTTGAGTGCTCAAGGGAAAGCGTTGCTATGAGGTGGCTCAGAATGATCTGACATCTTGGGGAGAAAGAAAAGAGAAAACATAGCATAAAACTGACCACCTGGACATTCTCGTGTTGATGGTTCGTTCCCACGATGAGTTGAAAGAAAGATGCACTATTTTGGCACCTCTCACTGATGATATTTGATTCGACAAAAAAAATCTCACCACAAGAAAATGGAGTCGAGTTGTATGAAACATAGAGAGGCTTTTTTAGGAAGAAACAATACAACCTCATAGGTTCAAACAGATCATCCATAAGTGCCATAGTATTTGATTTATGTGACGTCAAAGTTTGACCATTTTTTCCACTTTGAGCGATCAAGGGAAATCATTGCTATGAGGTGGCTCAGAATGATCTGATGTCTTGGGGAGAAATAAAATGGAACACCTAGCATACACCTGGCCACCTAGACGTGCTCATGTTGATGGTTCATTCCCACGATGAGCAGAATGAAAGATGCACTATTTTGCCACCTCTCATTGAGGGTTTTTGATGCGACAAAAAAAATATCACCACAAGAAAATGGAATTGAGTTGTCCAAAACTCAGAGAGGCTTTTTTAGGTAGTGACAAAATCACCCCATAGGTTCAAACGAATTGTCCATAAGTTCTATGGTCTCTGAGCTACGCGACGTCAAAGTTTGACCATTTTTCCCACTTTGAGCGCTCAAGGGAAAGGGTCGCTACGAGGTGGCTCAGAATGATCTGACATATTGGGGAGAAAGAAAAGGGCACACCTAGCATAAACCTAGCCACCTAGATGTGCTCATGCTGATGGTTCATTCCCATGACGAGCAGAATGAAAGATGCACTATTTTGCCACCTCTCATTGACGGTTTTTGACGCAACAGAAAAAATCTCACAATGAGAAAATGGAATCGAGTTGTCCAAAACCAAGAGAGTCTATTTTAGGAAGCGATAACATGACCCATAGGTTTTATTGGCTCTTCCATAAGTGCCATGTTCTCCGAGTTACATGACGTCAAAGTTTGACCATTTTTTCCACTTTGAGCGATCAAGGGAAAGCGTCGCTACGAGGTGACTTAGAATGATCAGACATCTTGGGGAGTGAGACAAGGTAACACCTAGCATAAAAATAGCCACTTAGAAGCACTCGTGTTAATGGTTTGTTCCCATGACAAGCAGAATGAAAGATGCACTATTTTACCACCTCTCACTGATGGGTTTTGACGGTTTTTTATGAGACATAAAAAATCTCACCACGAGAAAATAGAATTGAGTTGTCCAAAACCAAGAGAGGCTTTTTTAGGTAGTGACAACATGACCCCATAGATTCAAATTAATCATCCATAAGTGCCATGGTCTTTGATGTACATGACGTCAAAGTTTGACCAATTTTTCCACTTTGAGCGCTCAAGGGAAAGTGTCGCTACGAGGTGGCTCAGAATGATCATACATCTTGGGGAGTGAGACAAGGGAACACCTAGCATAAAATATGCCACCTAGATGTGCTTGCACTGACAGTTTGTTCCCACGATGAGCATAATGAAAGATGCACTATTTTGCCACCTCTCACTGACGATTTTTGACGAAAGAAGAGATAATTGGTTTGATTTGATGTTAAAATGATTGCTTCAACTCTTCTTTTATAGGTGATTTGGATGAATAGGTGTGTCTCTTACCCTAAGGATGAATTGTTATCAAATAAAATTTAAATGAAAACCTTACCTAAGCTGACTCATCCTTAGATAAATTTCAAATTTGCCTTGGGCACTCAAATCTTGTCTTAATTGATTCTTGAAATGATGAACTTCACTCCATAATATAAACTCCCAAAGTTATCTTGTTTTCTCTCAACTCATGAAGTAATAAAACTTTGCTCTCCTTGTTCAATACATGAAAAATTTGCTCCGAAGCATGAGTTTATGAAATAATAACTTCACTCCAATCTCTTCATGCATGAAGTTTGCTCCTTATCTCAAACACATGAAGTAACAATTTCGTTCCTCCTTAGCAACCTTGAATTGAATGATTTATCTCCTCTTAGGTCAAACATGAAGTAAATAATTTCATTTGAAGCTTGCAACTCTTAAAGTTATCAACTTCACTCATAAACACTGATTCATGAAGCAAGAAACTTTGCTCAACTCTTTTGATACCTGAATATGCATTTCGCTCCTAGTTGCTTGAAGCCGAAGTTCACTCCTAAACTCTCACACTTTAAGTTCTCTCCACAAGTGAAGTCATGAAGTAAAACTTTGAAATCCAAGACATACTCAGAGGTGAGGTAAATTATGAAAGAGATAAAAATTACTTCATTGCACATTCAAATGTTCAAACTCATGCAGCTTACTTTCATTAATCCTCAAAAGGACTCAAAGAAAATTCACTAAATCAAAATACACAATATGAGCATTACCGATGTTGATACTTGGGTATGTGGGTATACACAATATGAGCAACCTAGTTTAAAAGTATACGCCATATGAGCTACATGTAATGAACAAATTGGATAACATTTCAATAAAAAATAGCCAAGTTTCAATAATATCAAGTTTCATATATATCAATGAACAAATTGGATCAAATATCAAGTTTCATAAACATCAAAATAAACAATAATCTTGTACATATCAAAAAATGATATAGATGCCAAATCAGTAATAGTTACAAAAATGTGGTATGTTCCATGTTTGTCAAAGTCGATATATACATATTAAAATGTTGAGTATATAAAAAAATCGGTCCTTCAATGACCACAACCACAACTATATGTCTCTATCGGTATCTATAACTGGGGCAAATCATCAAAATCGAGCCTCTTCAAAGCAGTATGTGGCTCTACAGGTGGCTGCACAAGGACAATTCAAATGTCGAATCAGATATATTTTCTCAATATAATATCAAAATAACTAAATACTGAACTCTAAATTGTTTGAAGTTGAAATGTTGGTTACCTCATCTCTGTCTTTTGCAATTGGGTGAGGCTAAGGATCCGTGGGAAGTCTTGAAGGGTGCTATAACTGGCAAAACAACATTAATACAAGTTAATAACATATATGTCAAATAACACATAATAACTAAAAATGAATAGACTAAAAAACTAAAGCATACCGAAGCCTCAGAAGGATGTGCTATGGTCGTAGGAGGCAAAGTCATAGATGAATCAATTATGATCATTTCCTATATCCATGGTAAGTGATCCAAAAGGAGTTAACAAGAGGGTGTAAACTCCATTGTGCACTTAGTGAAAATGAGTTGATCTAAGACAAACATACCTTTTCCCTTTGTCGTGTTGGATCCAATATTATATGTGTAGGACTTCTAATGAAATGGAATGGTAGAACATCAGTAGGAAGTTTGGAAGGGGGCTGTAATAGGTTAAATACAATTATACAAGTTAATAACCTAGAGTTGTTGACAAATTGGATAGACCAAATATTTTTAACATATGTAGAACAAATGCACACCAAAGCCTCATATAGTTCTCCTGTAACCTTAGGAGGCCTAGTTGAATCTGGTGCAACTATTACCATTTCCTGTATGAAAAATGATAACATATGATATAGACATAAAAGGATTTAGTTATTTTGAACAAGCAAGAATGCAATCCAAAATGAATATGAAGATATCACCTCTTACCTCTGCTGAACCTCATCGACATCAGGTGCATTCATTAATTCCATAAACCTCATATTTTTCTATATATAGAACAAATAAGCTAAGTGCATTTATCAATATCTACATATATGTTTAAACATAATACATTTCAACAAATGAATTTAAATTATACTGAATTACCTTCTATCGTTTGGGTGTCCGGGAGGATATCTTTTTATGCCTCAGAGTGCTAGAGGATGGCTTTCTCACATGAGATGTCCTCGAGGCAGGTGGGGTAAACTAATGGAAAAAAATTAACATAAGGGAAAAGAGCATGCATTTAATATGTCACTTAAGTAAAAAATATACAAATCTAAATGGCACCGCATAGCTATCTTGGTCAAAGTCAATGGCTGAAAGCATGATATCATCAAGCTGGGACATCTCAGCCCCTGATAAGCCCTATAAAACACCAAGTAATGATACACATATATTAACAAAATATATTTTGAAACAAATGTATTATTATATTTTTAACAAATTTACAAATCTTTACCTCTGGTGGAAAAACTACTTGTGACCCTAGAGTTGACTGAAAAGTATGTGGTGTACTCCCAACACCTACTGCACCCTGCAATGCATTTTATTTATGTCCTGTTAAATTGTTCTAAAAATAAAAAATCATTTATTTTTATAAGATTTAGTCACTTAATTGATAACATGTCATAAATAGAATTAAACGCACCTGTGTCTGATAGCGAGGGAATAACATACTGATCAGGTCATCAGTGAGGGCCACATCCTTTTTAGTGTATGCATGGCATCTAATCCTGCAACATGTACATGAATGCGATGTCAAACCATCCTCATCCACATCAGTGTCTACACTAGAACATACACCCTGGTAGGTGGTACACATATGCTGAATGGGCTGACTCATGCCAAATGATGCATGAGGTGATGCTGATGAAGGAGGTGCCGTTGATGAAGGAGGTGCTGGTACATCCTCTGCTTTGACCAACTGTGTGCCATGATGAATAATGACATCAGTCAATGATGTAGCTGTTTGAAGAGTCTGTAATTCCATAGACTCCTTCAAGGATATAGGGACAATGACATGAACCATGAGTTTAGGAGATGTATTCCTCCTATGTTGTGGTTGTACCACCATATGGGCCCTAGGTCTATCCTACGCAGAGCCTCTCCCTCTACCCTGAAATTGCTTGATGTCAAAGTAATTCGTCTTCTTGCTGAGGATAAACTCACAATACAACTTTCTCAAAAAATATAGAGGCACCTCCCAATTATTACAAGGTGGTTGGTCAAAGACCATATACCACCTATCCCAAAAAGCTTCTTTTAGCCTAGCATGAACAAACCAATGTATAGGAAACTGAGTCATATTAGTTCTAGGTTGTTACTGGTAAGAGGATTAGTGAAAAGAGAACATATGTCAGCTTTAAGTATGCCCTTTTTTTTCACTTGATCATATGACAACCCATCTGCATAAAATGTTCGACATCTATCCCTCCATGAACCCCATTTTGTAACCTCCCTAGATACCTCATTTGGACTATTGGCCATTGTTTCTAGCATTGTGGCAAGGTTTGAGTGGTGCTCAAGCCTAGAAGACCTCAACTTATTCACCAATATAGAAATTTGGGCACTATTTTGTGTAAGGTGATTGATGAGATCCTCTTGTGTGGCATCTACATGATCTAATAGAGGACGTGGAGGGTTTCAGGGTGGCATTGGTTGTTGAGGAGAAACATTTTGAGGATTTTGTGGTTGTGAAGCAATGTCTTGATGGTTTTCTTGTTGCTCATGTGCAATGTTTACAAGGTTTGCTTGTGTTGCTTGTGCAAGAGGAGGTCTTTGTTGTTTATTTTGTTTTTGGGGATTGCTTGAAGAATCCGACATCAAATTAATAAAAACAAAACTTAAATCAATTAAAAAATCCCACTTCAATTAAAATGCAAACAAAAATAATCAAACCAATCAAATCTTACCTGTTTGATAGAGTGCCATTGTTGAAAATTTCTCTTAACGTTGGAAAAATCCAAAATGATTCCAAGCTCATGTGGGTTCTATGGTTTTTTGGCTTCCTTTTGATACTATTCCACATCTCTTGGCATTGAAAATGGCCAAAACCCGTGGGCTACCAAAAAATATAATGTGGGTTTTGAGGAAATTTTGATTTTTTATTATAAAACATAATGTTCCTCAGAACTCGTACAGGTTTAGAGGAACTTTTTGTTTTTTTAATTGTTTTTGGCTAGGCTTGGTGTTACTAAGCTAGCACGTTTTTGAATTTTTAGAACCCGCACGGGTTATAAAAAATTTGAGTTTTTTTTTTGCATGTGGCCACTTTTCTATTCACCATCTCGGTGTACTTACCCAGGAGTTTCTTGAACAAACACAACATCTTCTACCACAAGAAGGGAAGGACACCAAGAATACATACCTTCCTCCTATTGATAGGTGAAAGTGATTCTTGATGAAGGATGACACACTTTTGACCCAATGTGAGGGGTAGGTTTATAATAGATATACATTACCAAGTGAAGAAGAGGCTATAGTCAAGGGTACACAACTCTTATATAAGAGCGAATCCTTGAGAAAACAAAATCCTCACACAAGGAATGACATCAAACCATAAACAAACACTACTCAACAAAGGAAAAGTGGATCCTTAGAAAGGAAAGGAGAGAGATCATTGCCTCCCAAGCGTAAGGAAAATGAGAAGAATTACATAACTTCCAAAGAAAGATTATCCCTAAGAGATGTACCATTTCAAACAAATAATAGGTCCTAACTGTATATGGTGAAAATGGATAACAACAATGTTGAAAGACTTAAATAAATTCAACCACAAAACCCTAGCCTAACAACAACAAAGATCCACCATAACACATGAAGATTACCTAAGACAATGCAAATCAAATGAAATCACAAAGATTATACCATCACATGTCCAATAGGGTTTGGATCTCCATTCTTCCTATCTCCATTGATCTTGCTTTGATATATTTGCTCTCAGATTTTATGTGTGCACAAGAGCTCAACAAAGAACGGAAATGTGGTTGTAAGTAGGATCGCATATGAAAGTTCGAAAGCGTAGTGTAGTCGATTAATCCGTTAGGGTTTTGATAATGAAGAAAGAATCTCCTTATATAGAAGACACCATAAGAAATGGAGGGATAAGATTAAGAGGTGTAAAAGATAAATGGTCGGCTATGATTAGAGGGTAGGTAGAGGAAATAAGAAAAAAATGAGAGGGTAGGTAGTGTAGGAATTAAGAGATGAATGACATGTGTCATAGGTAGAAAATGCTAATGAATTAATTAAATAAATAAAGATTTATTTAATTAATAGAGGAAGTGGGATCAATTAAATAAATGAGATATTTATTTAATTTAAGAAAAGGATAATTTAAATAAATAAAAGTATTTATTTAAATGAGAATTAAGGCTAGAAGAGGATCAATGAATTAATTAAATAAATAAAGATTTATTTAATTAATAGAAGAATTAGGCTTAGATAATTAAATAAATAAAAATATTTATTTAATTAGACATGATAATTTTAGGTGTTTACATTTTGCCCCTCTTTGAGACAATGCAGCTTGTTGCGTTGTTTCAAAGAAGATAGTATGAACTGATACAAAGTTGCCCCAAGATGGGAATGTTATCCCCCCTCGAGAGATTGGATGAAAATGTCTGGAAAGATCACAGACAATCTCTCGATAAGAAAGAAAGGCTAGAATGGATTGACCGAATAGGACAGAGTGACAGAGTCATGAGATAACGAAGACTGGCTCGGGAGACGAGGGCTAGGGCTAGGGCTAGGGCAGTCTATAAAATAGACCACGAGGGGAATACATCCTCATTTTCATCCACACATCCAATAGATCAGAGTGCAGAGAGAGAATAGAGCAACAATAGTCAGCAGTGATGGCATTGGTTCACAAATTCGATCGCGTTCATCGATTTCAGAGGCCAACAGATGCAGGAGAGCCGGTAAGTACCGCAAAACCTCCTTGTACTTTGTCACAATAATGTTATCATTAATGCAAGTTAGGTAACATAATAAATGCATTTTAGGTATGTCAAACAAGGTCAAAAATGCTGAGGCACATCTGTGCTGGTGCCAGGCGCGTCTAGGTTAGCTAGGTGCGTCTCTGTTTGTGCCATGCGCATCTATGCAGGAAAAGGTGTCCATGTCAAATGCGAGTGCGTCTACGTTGTGAAAGCACATTTGTGCAATATGGGCATGTCTATGCAGAGAAGGTGCATCTGTGCAGAGCAGGTGCATTTGTACAATATGTAAATGCGTTTATGTCATGAAGGCGCATTTATGTCTTTAAGGTCAAATCGACAATTCTGTGATGGACATACGCTGTCGATTAGATAAGCTGCTGAGAGGATACACTCAAGAGGGTCCTCTAGGGAAGACCAGAATAGCAGATAGGGCTAGGATAGTTTGAGGCACTTTGTGATGAATAATGAGTACCAAGACATAGTACTTTGTGATGAACAAGGAGTACTAATATGAGCAACACTTTGTGATGAACAGGGAGTGCAAAAACATGTAGTACTTTGTGATGAAGAATGAGTACCACTAGGATAAAAAGCAGCATTTTGTGATGAATAGGGAATGCCACTAGGATAGAAACAACACTTTGTGATGAACAGTGAGTGTCACTAGGATAGAGTATCATAAGCACTTAAGATAATAAGCAACATTTTGTGATGAATAGTGAATGCAACTTTAACTGACATAGTTGATTTGCTTGATTCCAGGAGTACCTACCTATGCTGGAGTCACGAGAAAGATTCCCATCGACTCAGAGTTTACGACTGGAGCTAACATTTGAGGATAGAGAAGCTATTGAGGTTATGGGCTTGTGACATATTCTGTATGTGCCTGAGTTTCGGTGAACATGGGGTTGCTGACTGCACTGGTTGAGAGATGGCACTCAGGGTTCATTTGCCGATGGGTGAGATGACAGTCACCTTGGAGGATGTTTACAGGATTCTGAGGATACTGATCGATGGGGAGTTGGTTCCTTATGATCAAGACAGAGATAGGGATGCACTGAGACGAGTGTTTCAGGATCCAGGACTGGAGATGAGGGCAGGACACGTGGCTTGGTACACCATGACATGGACAGGATTAGTACTACCAGCAGTGTTGGTAGGAGTGATCAATGGGTTCATTTGTTTGTATAGGGCGACACGAGGGTTGGTTGTAGCCATATGATTTTTGACATCATTGTATCATGACACTTATGATTATATATATATATATAGTCACATAAATTTGTCCACTTAATTAAATGTATATTTAGTATTTATTTGATTATTTAACCATCAATCAATAATTAATTAAATTAATATTTAATTAGTTCATCTTAACCCTCTTCTCCTATTAATTAAATAAATTATTCAATTTATTTGATTTAATTCACTTAACCAAATTCAGACCATTAATTAAATAAATAAATCATATTTGTTTAATTAAATATTCTCTCACATTTAAATAAATTAATATTTATTTAAGTCCCCCAAAATCCCATCTCTCACATTTAAATAAATTAACATTTATTTAAATCACCTTTATCCTCCACCCACTTGCATTTTCCTACAAATGCAAGTTGCACAACTATTTTAAATAAATTATTTATTTAAAATCCTATTTATGCTCACCCACTTGAAACCTTTAATGGTTTCCCTTAAAGTCTTCTTAAGACTTTAATGGTTTCCCTTAAAATCTTCAAACTTAATGGCTTCCTTCTAGAGTCTTCTTAAGCCTTTAAATGTTTCCCTTAAAGTCTTCAAGAATTTAATGCTTTATCTTCCTTTTTCTCATTTAAATAAATTAATATTTATTTAAA
Organism: Cryptomeria japonica; assembly: GCF_030272615.1. Classification (NCBI taxonomy): domain Eukaryota; kingdom Viridiplantae; phylum Streptophyta; class Pinopsida; order Cupressales; family Cupressaceae; genus Cryptomeria; species Cryptomeria japonica. Next base: position 632,910,693 of record NC_081415.1, on the reverse strand, counting down.
TATCTATCCAAATGCAAATTACACCATTTAATTGAAATAAATTATTTTATTTCAATTGAAAATCCCAAAATTCCTCCCACTTGCATTCTCCTACAAAATCCACTTGCATGCCTAAATCCCTTCTAGATTCTTCTAACTCCTAATTAGCCTAATTCACCCCCTAAATATTATCACATTCCTAAGCAACTTGGAGTCACTTCTCAAAGCCCTCAAAGTCTTTGAAAGACATTTAAGGCTTTAAGTCTTCAAATGGTTAACCTCTAAAGTCTTCCAAACCATTAAAGACTCTTACATAACCATTTATGGTTAACTCACCTTTTACCTTTGGTTAGAGACTTTTCTTTAACTTAACCATCTTTTTGACTCATGGGTCTCTTCAAAGAATTTATTTCTTTGACTAAGGTAACCATTTAACCCTTGCACATTCATTTATCCCTTCGATAAAAGGAATATCCATTAACCTAACCCTAACCCAACCCCCCAGGGTAACCATCATGTCCCCTCAAGCATTTAATGCTCCTTATCTCTCCTCTCAAGCCTCCTCATGGTGACACTTGTCAACATGGGATTGGGTTGAAAGTCTCACATGGATTGAATATCTTTCAATCCTAACCCTTGTTAAGATTGCTCAATCTTAACCCTTCATTTCCCTATTTCTTCTATAAATAGAACCCTTCTCCTCAAGCAAAGAAGGAAGCATTAGAGTATTGTTGTTATACTGGTATTAGCATAGAGCTTTTTCATAGCATCACTATCTACACTTGCATAGCATTTGTTTGTCATATTCAACCATCTTGAATCTCCATATGGCATCCATGGCTAACTAGCTAAAAGCTAAGAGCTACACTCATGTGGAACTTGGAGAGGAGAGGAACATGAGAGGAGCAACTATGAGCATCTTGATTAGCATTTGGAGGAGTATAGTTTATCTATTCTATGTTTGTGTGCTTTCTATTTCATGCTTAATATCTCTCTTGATATGCCTATTTAGGATAATCTTTTGTTGCTAACACTAACATTTGTTTCTTGTGCTCTTGTGTGTGTTGCCATCAAACAGATTTTCTAATCTTTTTTGCATAGCATCATTTTTTGCCCCTCTTTGAGACGGTACAGTTTTATCGCATCGTTTCAAAGAAAGAAAAATAGGTGTGAAGAAATATGCCCCAGAAATGTTAATTTAGTGGGTGGTATGCCCCCTCAAGAGATGGGTCGAAAAATTTCAAAAAATCGAGCAATCTCTCGAAAAAGAATGAGAAGAGGGTTAAGATGAATTAATAGGAGAAGAGGGTTGAGATGAATTAATTAAATATTAATTTAATTAATTATTGATTGATGGTTAAATAATCAAATAAATACTAAATATTTATTTAATTAAGTGGATAGATTTATGTGACTACAATATATATATATACATATATATACATATATATATGTATATATATCTATATGTAAATGTATATATATACATATACATATATATATATACATATACATACATATATATATATATATATATATATATATATATATATATATATATATATATATATATATATATATATATATATATATATATGAGATTCATCCTTGCGGCAGCTATATGCATGTGTACCTATGTGATGAGCTATTTCATGATGTATGTTTCTATGTGATGGTTATGATATGGATGCAAATATGTACATAATGAAATGCAATATTTTTTATTTTTTATGTTTTTAAATGTTATGCATAATGCAAATGTGAATGTATGAAATGTAGATGAATATGATAATGCGAATGTAAAATGTACTAACATGTGTTGTGTGCAAGATGTGATGCAATTGTGATATCTATATATATGTATTAAATGCTTATATGTGGTAATGTAGGTGCAACTACATGAAATGCAAATGTTTTTGGCATGTCATTATACTCAATCACGTGATAGCAGGCTACACGGACTCAAGAAGGACGATGGAAGTCAATCAAGAAAGGGGGATGGAAGGTAGAAGACATGAAAGTGAAAGAGCTTCTTGTGCCTTATCATCATTGAGCTTTATTATGGCAAGTAGGTTATGACAATCAAGGCATATGTTCGACCCAGAAAGTCATTGTACCTGTTTGCATGGAGATCAGATAGTTGCAAACAAAGAATGCCCCAGTTCATACTAGAATCTTAGTGTCCTCATATCCTTGGACAAGTTGTAGCATTACTAAGAGACAATCCACAGACAACAAAGAAAATAGGTGATGATACACAGACTCAAGAAGGATGATGGAAGTCAATCAAGAAAGGGGGATGGAAGGTAGAAGATATGAAAGTGAAAGAGCTTCTTGTGCATTATCATAATTAAGCTTTATTATGGCAAGTAGGTTATGACAATCGAGGCATATGTTCGACCCAGAAAGTCATTGTACCTATTTGCATGGAGATCAAATAGTTGCAAACAAAGAATGCCCCAGTTCATACTAGACTCTTAGTGTCCTCATATCCTTGGACAAGTCATAGCATTACTAAGAGACAATTCACAGAAAACAAAAAAAATAGGTGATGATACCCCATCCTCGCCTTTCTAGTCAAAGACATCTTGGAGATAAAATCTCTAGTCAGAGACATCCCGAAAAAGCTAAAAGACATGTCACCAGAAAGGTAAAATAAAAAAAGAAAACCAAGACTCGACACCAACATCCATTGTAGTCCTCAAGTTTAGTGTCTCTTGTCACTTGTATAAGTCTTATTTGATTGTGGTCACAATGTTTACTTTCACAAAATAATATATAGCACTGAACCATAATGTTGTCTGAGTCTATTGAAAGATTTGATTTGTTGAAGCCCATTGTGGCCGCTGTGTCTCATTTGAAACTAACTGAATCCATGAAACTGATACTTTATTGTGAAGAAGATGGAACTTTATTGCGGATTGGTGATGCAAGTGTTGCTTTATTGCAGATTGTGCACGGATAGACTAAAGAAAAGTGGAAGAAACTATACTCCTCAAAACATGTGATGCTCTCAGTTCCACACCCATCACTAGACATAGGATCTACCTTAGCCATATATAGGAGTTGATTTATTATGGATGGAAATGGGTGAAAATGAATGATTATTATGAATGGTTAACCAATCTTAGGTAGACCAATAACAAGCCATGATGGGAATGGGTAAGTTTATTATGGATGAAGAGGTTGTGAGTGTGTGCAAAGTGAAATGATGAAATGGAATCCTGAAGGAGGGAGGAGAAATGTCTCTACACATGGCATTGGTGACCCGGTTTTCACCATGGTACTTTCCTAGGGCGCAACCGAAGTGGTTTTCACCGTTGGACGAAAATGTTTTTCTATTTTAAATTTTTTTTTTTTTTTTGTGTCACAAGGCGCCTATTTGCCAGGTTTTCCACCAAGTAATGATTTTTTATGTTGATAATTTTTTTGTGATTTTGATAGTTTTTTGGTTTTTTTGATTTTGATTTTGATTTTGATTTTTTTTTTTTGTATTTTTGAATTAGGATACTTTGAAGAGCTATGTGTAAAACTTGCGAAGGTGCATGCTGCTGATAGGATCCTCCAAAGGTTCACCCTCTATTGTTGAGAGCTGATATGCACTGGATCCATAGGCTGTTGTGATGATGTAAGGACCAAGCTAGTTCAATTCAAACTTGCCCTTCTTCTCTCCGTCTTGCTGATTTTTAGGATTTTCTTTGAGAACTAAGTCACCAACCTCAAATGTGTGAGGCTTGAATTTATGATTGTAACTGCGACTCATTCATTGTTGATAAGCCTTGAGATGATTAAAAGCAGTTTGTCTTTGTTCATCCAATAGTTCAAGTTCTTGTAAGCGAGAGACCCTGTAGTCTTCATCATTGATAATGTTTTGCAAAGAGACTTGTAAAGAGGGTAACTTGACCTCAATAGGCAAGATAGCTTCAGCGTCATAGACAAGTGAATAGGGTGTAGCTCCTGTAGGTGTGCGGACGCTTGTGCGGTAAGCCCAAAGTGCGGGATTAAGTTGGATATGCCAATTGTGGCCAGCATTGTCGACTATCTTTTTTAAGATTTTAAGTATTGTTTTATTAGACGCCTCAGCTTGACCATTACCTTGGGGGTAATAAGGTGTGGAAAAACGATGGGTAATATGGAAGTGGTCACATAGTTCATGAACATCTTGATTTTTGAAGGGACGCCTGTTATTGGTGATGATGGAAATAGTAATACTGTATCAACAAATGATATAGTTGAAAATGAATGTAGCAATTTGTTTTTCAATGACTTGTGTAAGAGGCACCACTTCGATCCATTTTGTGAAATACTCTGTGGTAGTGATGATGAATTTATGACCATTGGAGGAAGGAGGGTGAATCTTGCCTATGAGATTGAGTCCCCACTGAAAAAAGGGCCAAGGAGTCGCAATTGGTTGAAGTTCTTGTGCTAGCACATGAATGAGGTCTCCATGAAGTTGACACTACTTACCTTTCTTGACAAACTGATATGAGTCTTTTTCCATATTGGGCTAGTAATATCCAATCCCGATGAGTTTCTTGGCTAAGGTAGGACCACTAGAATGTGGACCACATATCCCTTCATGAACTTCATGTAACACAATCTGAGCTTTGTCTCTTTCTAAACATCTAAGAAGAGTGCCATCTAGACCTTCACGGTATAGGATATTGGCTAAAATGATGTATCGAGAAGATTGGTGAATGAAAGTGCAATGTTGGTTATTGGATAAGTTAGGAGGAAGGGTATTGTCATGAAGGTATGTGAAAATGGAACCATATAACTGGGACTCAGGACTGATGACACATATCATCTCAGTAGGAGTGATCTCATACAAGGGAACCAAAAGGTTATCCACCAAGAACTCATAGCAGGTCTCATTCTGTGGTAGATCACTTAATGAAGCAATTGTAGCCATGGCATTTGTGGCTCGATTCTGCTCTCTTGGTATTTGCTCAAAGTCTAACTTTGTGAAATGTTGTTTCAGGTCATCCACCATTCTTTTGTAAGGCATTAATTTCTCATCCTTTATTTGGTAGTCATCAGTTGCTTGACAAATTACAAGTTGAGAGTCCCCAAAAACATGAAGTTCTTGGATCTTCCATTGAATTGCAATCCGTAATCTAGTTGTTAATGCCTCGTACTCTGCTATATTATTAGTGCAAGGAAATGATAATCGATATGATTTTGGTATAGAATCCCCTTGAGGAGTTATGAAGAGGATACCAGCTCCTGCCCCATGCTATGTGTATGAGCCGTCAAAGTATAGCTGCCAGGGCTTTGCATGTGACACTGTCAAGATGGACTCATCTGAAAATTATGAAGTTAGAGGAACATCATCTATCATGGGAGCATCTGCTAACTGATCTGGGATAGCTTGTCCTTTTATTGCTTTTCTATCCACATACTCAATGTCAAATTCACTCAAGAGCATCACCCATTTGGCTAATCGCCTAGTAAGCATTGCTTTATTAAGAAGATATTTCAATGGATCGATCCTTGTGACTAACTTAGTTTGATGAGTTAGCATGTAATGTCATAATTTTTGTGAAGCAAAGACCACGGTGTGACATGCACGCTCAATTGGTGTGTAGTTTAGCTCATATCCCACCAATGTGTGACTGATGTAGTAGACTATTTTTTCTTTGCCCTCGGTAACCTGTTGTGCTAAGAGTGCCCCCAGTGCTGTTGAGGTAGCTGATATGTATAGTAATAGAGGTTGATCTAGAACTAGTGGCATCAAAACTGGCAGATTCAGAAGATAATCTTTGAGTATTTGGAAAGCCTGTTGACAGTTATCATCCCATTTGAATTTGATGTTTTTATGTAGCAAGTGCTGAAAAGGATTACATTTATCTGCAAGTTGTGCTATGAATCTTCGTATGGAATAGAGTCTCCCTTGCAAAGATTGAAGTTGACTAATATTTCATGGTGGTTGCATCTCTAGGATGGCCTTGACTTTTGCGGGATTGACTTCGATTCCTCTTTTTGAGACAATGAATCCTAGGAGCTTCCCGGAGGTTACTCCAAAGACACATTTCTTGGGGTTTAATCTTACTTTATATTTTTCCAACTGATCAAAAATGACTGAAAGTATGTCCAAATGTGTATCTTTGTCTATTGATTTTCCCAAGAGGTGGTCAACATAATCTTCCACAGTAACTTGCATGAGATCATGAAAGATAGTAGTCATGGCTCTTTGATATGTAGCACCTGCATTTTTTAGCCCAAAGGGCATGACATTCCAACAGAAAGTTCCCCAAGGATAGGTAAATGCCATTTTGTGCTGATCCTCGGATGTGATTTTTATTTGGTTATAACTAGAGAATCCATCCATCAAAGATAACATCGCATGACTTGCTGTGAGATCGACGATCAAGTCAATTTTTGGTAATGGAAAGTCATCCTTAGGACAAGCTTTGTTGATGTCTCTGAAATCTATACATATTCTGATGCTATGATTTGGTTTACTAACAAGGACTAAGTTGGAGATCCATTCAGGATAATCAATTGGGCATATGAATCCGACATCCAGTAATTTCTCAAGCTCTGCTTTGACTAATAATGCCACTTGTGGATGCATCTTTCTTAATTTTTGTTTCATTGGTTTTGCCCCTGGTTTAACTATCAAATGATGCATTACCAAATCTAGATCCAATCTAGGCATATCAATGTATGACTAGGCAAAATTGATTTGTCGCTCTGTGAAGAAACTTATGAACTTTGATCTTTCTGTCTCTGTTAGAGATTGAGCCAGGAATATGTTATGTGGAATTTCTTCTATACCAATATTTGTTTTGATGGTCTCCTCTACCAACATAGATGATTTTTCTTCATATGATGTTGGGAGAATGTCGAGCCTTCCATCCTCGGGTGCCTCAGAGAGGTTTTCGCCCTTAGATACGTCTTTTCTTTTTACTTTTTTGGGGTCAGACAACGCCACAATGTGGTTTTCACCATAAGACCCTTGATTTGTTTTTATTTTTATGTTTTTACGACTAGAAGGCTCGACACCCTCACCAAAATATGCCACGCTGTTGAGTTCTATAGTGTATCCTACTTTATGGTCCCCAGGGGGAAGATCATCTTGTATACCTAGATAACCAATAAAGGCTTCATCATTTTGGAATGTGTCAAACTATGCAGGTCCTTCATGGTCCTAGTCAATAAGTTGGTGGTGAACAAGGGGAAGGCCTTTGATGTCTTCGAAGTTAGCGGGGCTAAGAGTGAAAATGCAGTTATATTTAGGTATGTCGAGGTAGTCATCGAGGTCATCATTGGCACTCTCCTCATCTGTCTCGATCATTAACATATCCAAATTATCATCACTAGTAGCGTATTCTGGGACAAGTGTTCTCATTCTATGTGATTTCGACCTAGAACCTAGAGGCAAGGACTGTATGGGGTCCTCAGGGGTTGTTTCTTGACCAAATTTAAATTTTCTATAAAATTCTTCTTCTTCTGTGGGTTCACCTAGTTCTCTAAATGTCTCAGTGAGTTCATAGTCACTGGCGGATTTGTCTGAATCCCATTCCCATTCATTGGAGTCTATGGAATAGCGATTTTCTTGTTGAATTTCGGCAGCTTTGATTTGTAATGCTTCTCCTATCTTTTGAGTATTTACCCTGGAAGTCATGAAACCAAGTCCTTTCGAGCATTCCTTTTTGAATATCAATTCAGGTTGTAGAGGTTCAATGATTCCTTCCTTTCTTAAGCCAAGAGGACTTTTGCCATCATACCCAAATTTTTGTAGGATCTTGAATCCTTTGCCATACTTTTCACATGGTAGGCTGATGTGATCTTGTGTATCATTTTGAGGGTCTTTGTAAAGCATTTTGTATAGGTCTTCTTCTTCTAGTTCACCCCATCTTTGAAAGATAGTAGGGTCCCATTTGAGTATAATGATAGATACTTGCTTATTAGGATGTGGTCTTCCATATTCTTTTGGTGAAATCATAACTTGTTGTAAGCACATGGTTTGATTCAAAGTGTATTCACCCATGCCTTTGTCCTAAAATTTCCCTTTAAGCTCACCTTGTTTTGATGTCAAAGGTTTTAATGATCCAGGATCAATGTATGCAGAAGAAGGGACAACTTCCCTATTACTTGGAATGATCATCTCAGTTTTCGGTCTCAAGCTATTGTAGTATATGAATGGATTAGGATCACCATTAACTGTTATTTCAACTCCATTGTGAGGAAACTTAATACATTGGTGATATGTAAATGGGACTGCCCTCATTTCATGAATCCAAGGACATCCTAGTAATATATTGTATGTGAGATCCAGGTCTAGGACTTGACAAACCACATCCTTTGTAACTGGCCCAACTCTGAGAGGCAATGTGACTGTGCCTTTGGATGAATGCTCTTCATCATCATATGCCTTGATGGTAATTTTGTTTGTAGAATTCACAGCTTTATCTGAATATCCCAATTGTTTAATAATGCTCAATGTACAAATGTTTAGACCTGCTCCTCCATCTATCAGGACTTGTTTTATTCAATGTTTGTGTATGAAGGATTCAATGTGTAGTGGTGCATTATGTGGTTGGCTCACAGAGGCGTCATAGACTTCTGTGAATGTAAGGGACTGTGGAATGGAAAGGTATCCCACCATGGCTTGAAACTAGTCCATGTTCAGATTAGTAGGGATAGAGGTGCCTCTCAATATTTTGTCAAGAATAGCTTTATGTGCAGGGGATATGCATAAGAGCTCAAGGATGGATATGAGCGTGGGTGTCTTCCCTAACTGTTCTACAAGGTCATACTCAAGCTTGGTTGATGAGGAAGTGGTGTTTTTAGCTAGATCACCTTGCAAGGTGAATTTACCTTGATGAGTTGTGACATTACATTCAGAGGTAGGTTCGGAAGAAGATCCAATTCCTTTCAGGACGATCTTGGGGCTCTGGGTAGAATTCTCCGGCGTTTTATCCTTGATGATAATGGTAGAGACATAATTGTCCATCAAAATGTGATTGATAGTTGAATCATAGTTATAAGATGCTCTGGTATAGTTGGTTTGATCATCCATGGCTTTAGCTTTTCCCTTGTCATGTTTTGGGAATGGTTCCTTAAACATCTCATGTTCTTGATTGGATGAATGTCCTTCAATTTTAATGTCACCTCTATCAATAAGATCTTGTATGATGTTCTTCAATCGGTGACAATTTCCTATTTTATGTCCTTTGCTCTTATGAAATTCACAATACTCATCACCATTCCACCAATTTGGTTTAACCTTTGGCTCATATGGAGGCAAATCTGGAATTGTGATTATCTTGTTCGCCACTAGCTTCTTGAAAACTTACTCAAGCGGTTCTCCCAATGGAGTGTACTTCCTTCGTGATTTGGAAGTTGTTTGAGTATTCACCTGATTGTTTATAGAGATTGATCCTGAAAAAATGATTTTGGGTCGTACTGTATTGGCATCAACAACACCATCATTGACTGTGTTCTTGTTTTTATTCCAAAATCTAGGCTTGTCTTTTCCTTTATAGTCTTCTTTGTTTTCTTTGAATATCTTAATGACTCCTTGTTCAATTAGCTCTTTCTCTGTTGCTAAGCCTTTTTCAATGACGTCTTTGAAGGTGGACAAACAAGCTTTCCTTAGGTCATAACCAATGTCTTTGTTAACATTTTGGGTGAACATCTCTACCATTTGTTTTTGTGGAATTTCACAAGAGCATCTGCTGGCTAGATTCCTCCATCTTTGTAAAAATGATGAAAAAGATTCTCCATCCTTTTGTTTGGTGTTGCACAAAGTAGTGATTGATATGTCTATCTGTATGTTGTATGAGAAATGTTGAATAAATACCTCTGCTAAGTCACCCCATGACTTAATTCTAGGTAGGAGTTGGGAGAACCATTCCATAGCTTGATTGCCTAAGCTCCGTGGGAATAATCTCATCAAATATGTCTCTTCTACTGCTACCTCAATGCAGGTTGTGAAAAACTATCTTATGTGTGCCTTAGGATCCCCTTTTCCTCTATACTATCAAACTTAGGTGTCATAAAATGTGTAGGAAATGGAGGCATTGGAATGCTCTTGTCAAATGGATAAGAACATATGTCTCTCATTGTGTATGTTGGCTTCGGTGTATTTATGTCCTCCATTTTCTTTTGTAAGTCCTTGATTTGCTGCTCCAAATTATTCTTAGGTGGAGATCAACCTCTTGGACCATACCCCATGCCTGAACCACTAGGTGGAGGAGGAGCATGTTGCATATATGGATGATATTGATCATACAAGGAGGAGGTCTATAATGATGTTGTGTATAAGGACCACTTGGTATAGAGTCATGTTGAGGAATAAAATATTTGCTTTGTCCATGTATACCATACTCTATAGGCATGTCATGAGTTTGTTCTAGTGTGTTTCCCCCAAATTTGACACAGGGTTTCCTTGTGTCCAAATTTTGATCATGCCTTTGGATATCCAATTGCTTTGGTGGTTGATCCTTAGCATTGGTATGCAATTGAGTATATTTTTCGGCATAAGACTTCCATAATGGTCTATGAAGGTGAGTATCATATGCTTGACCATGTGTATGTGGAACCTCTCATTTTTGAAACAAAGATGATGGTGATTCAAGCACAAGATGTGGTCCTCTATTGCCTCCACTATTAGGCCTTCTTTGATCAATGTTGAGGTGAGGTTGTTGCAAAGGTTGATTTTCCATTATTTGAGACATGTCAAAATCATGGGGGATCTTGGCTCCACTTTGTGCCATCACTTGTAAGAAGTATTGTCTATCTCTCCTCATGACCTCTTGAACCAATCTATGAAAATGGGGATCCATGATAGAGTCTTCCACTTCTGCTGAATGTACTGAAATGTTGTCCATATTGTGATTGTGTGTATCATTGTTGTTTGTAGTGTCCATGTTCTCAACATTTGGAATGTTTCTATAGGCATCCATGTAATGTAGTATGATCAGAATTGAAAAAGATATCATTGTCATACTCATAGGAACTCATGTTTGTGGACTCTTGAGCTTCTTTAGTTTCTCTCCTAGATTTTTGAGAATGGGTTTCAAACATGAACTAGGTATTGACCAAGATGTGTGAGATTAGATGAAAATGGAAAGAGTATGGAAGACCAAGAGTTGGATGGAATGTAAATGAATCTGAAGTTTACTTGCAATGTCCAAAGTGTAAGACCAAGTATGTATGTAGTGGAGTAGGTGTGGCTTCCAAAGAGATGATAGTTTCTCTTGATGAGGTAAGTTGACCTTGACTCTAAGTAAGACCAAATGAGACCTAAAGGTGATAGACCTTGATGAGGGACCACTTAGCAAAATGTTGTTGTATGTAATGTGTTGACAAAGTATGATGAGGACAAGCAAGTGACCTTTTGACTCAAGTTTAGACAAATGTGAATGTAATGTAAGATGTAAAGCAATGATGAAATTTGTGAGACCCAAAGACAGGTTGAATGCTAGATGAAAACCTAGAGAGATAGCCTAGGAAGCTCAATAAATCTGAAACTGACTGTTCTTATTTGCTGGATTGTAAAAGTTTTTCAATTCTGAACACAGACATGCTTGTATACTTCATTGACGCACTTAAATGACACAGACGTGGTTCTGTCAAACACAGACGCATTTCTGAGATTTTGTAAATGCAATATTGTTCAAAAGACATAGAAGCATTTCTTCCCTTCACATATGCGTTTAGATGACACATACACGGTTCTGTCAGACACATACACATTTTTGAAAACTAAGTGTGATTTTTTCAATCTGTGAAGTGACTTGTTGTGACCAAATTTGAATGTTTGACTGTTTTTCATGAGAAGAGGACATAGTGTTGATGAAGACTCAATGTTTGCAGGTGTTTAGACTCAAAATGACTCAAAATAAAGTGTGTTGTTTGATGTAAAATTGTTTTGCATACACTTGAAGATGCAAAAGACACAATGTTTTGATGTTTGGTCTTGAATGTTTGATTGTTTAAAATAAGTCAAGCACAATTCTTATGGCTGGCCAGGACAATAGTTATTGATTCCCACATGAGGCTACGCTATTCAGAGTGGATACTTAGATGCTTGACCCCACTAGCTCCACCCTCAACACTCACTTCTCAGTGCAGCCAAGCATCAGTCCCCATGAAAACTCCCCGTGGTGAACTTTGTATCTCTACTAAGAACCGTATGTGTGTGGGCTGCTCTAGAGGTCCAACATCTTGCCCCAACAACTAGAAGGATTTTGGCTTCTAAAACAAAAAGGTGCTAGTAAGGACATCTGCTCGTGTGGCCATACATGCGACACTTTCAGCTCTGTAAATACAGAAGGCTCCCAGCTGGTAGGGGTTACTCCCTACAACTGATCAAATAAATTTGATCAAACGGGTTTATGGGGAGACATAGTGTCGGTATGAACTAATTAGCATACGTTATCCATAGTTTTCACCATGGATACAATTGTTTATAGTGGTTCGAAAGAGGTGGGTTTTCCTCGCTACCACTTGGGTCGTTCTCTCCTCACTAGTAGTCCTAATGACAACATGGGGAGACAGGCCCTCTAAAGATTAAACAAAAAGAGCTTATTGCCCAAGACACAAAAGACAATGGTTCAATTTTAGTGCACCAATTGAAGTGTTTGCTAGTCTATGAAAACAAGGCACATAATAAAGATCAAAAACCCTTGCCAAGGTCCTGCAACAAAGATCTATTAGTAGTTTGGATTATTTCAAATGATCACCCCTTCCTGCAAGCACACAAGTTAGGTAAATTTTAGATCCAAAAGACTTTGTGAAAATAGGGGCCTTCAACAAAACAATTTTGTTTTCAAGACAAACTGCACCAATTTCGTTATCTAGATCTGAAGATGTTAGCTCAAAATAAATCAAATCTGAAATCCGAATGATGAAAAACCAAATCAAAGGAAAAAAAATGTAACAACTACACACAGACGTGGTTATCAGAAACACAAACTCTATATAAATTCGTAGACACAGTTAGATCTAACACAAACGTGGTTCTTGAACACAGATGCAGTTCCTAACCACAGATGCGCCTGAAGACTTCACAGATGCATTTCCTGGAATCTGCAAAAACAATAAAAAATAAAATACCGTCGAAGGTGCAGACGCAATTCCGGATGTCACAAACATGGTAGAAAATAAAAAACGTGATCCGAAGGTACGCAGACATGAAAATATCAAAATGTTGTCGGAAATGTCAGATCTGCAACTTCAAAAACACAAAATTTGCAACAAAAGATGTTAAATGCAAAAGGGACAAGAGTCCCATCGGGCGTGCCAAAATGTATATGGTGTGTAGCGTCCTAAAATTGTGACACTTGCAATTTTGACTACATTTGGGTCTTCACGATGGCGATGCAACACAGAACCTGAATGGAGACCTCGAAACTTGTTCATGACATCAAAAACTGCATTTTTTAGCACCCTGGCCTGATCCTCCTTGCACCTTGCTATCCCGGGAGGTGGGACCATGCCGCCCAGTGCCCTGGTCCTTCAGGACTAGGGTACCCAGCACCCTGTTCCCCCAGGACCATGGTGCCCAGCGCCTTGGTCCCTGGCCCTATTTTGGGCCCGGTCTCTTTTGGGCATCGGGTCTTTAAGTTTGCAATTCGGAAAATATTGTTTCTAGGTCGGCCTAAGGTCGGGAAAATCAGTCTTTCAACCCTAATTGGCGAGTATATAAACTACATTTCCTCTCCCATTTTGGTAGATGGAAAAAAGGGGGAAACGATATTCAAACATTCAAACATTCAAGCATTCCTTCAAGCAATTGAGCATTCTAAGTCTCCATTCAAGGCTAGGTGTTGCATTCAAGACAAGGATTCAACCATTGAAGAGGAGATCACTTACAACACATTACATACAACATACATTACACCTTCGCATGTAAGAATACAAACATTCTTACAACAAGGTATCAGTACTTGTTTACATTACAAACATTTACATTTACAACATTCTCATTTCTTGGTTAATTCCAAAACCGGGGTTTGACCTAAAGGCAAACCCCTCATCCCTAACCCCCCAATCGTACTCTCTTTTTTGTGTGTAGGTTGCAGGTATGCGGCTGTAATTAAAGATCTGGAATCCTTGTGCAGAGATGAACAGATCCACCTTCGTTTCGCGGATTTTTCGGAGGACCGTGTGCACGCCGGGCGCCATTGTCCTGTCAACTTTCGCTCAAATTTGCAGAACAGCACCGTCTCGACATTTTACTGCTAATTCTAGGTCCGCAGCTTCATACCATATCCCTATCTCTGTTTATAAGCGAATCTTTCCTATTTTACATGCATTCTTAGTTCAATCATTCTATCTACATTTCTTTACAAAAGAGGGTATCCTTGATGTCTTAACCCTTGAAACTCATTTAGAATCCAATCTTGCATTGTGTGGGATTGGATCTTGTGGGTTTCAACCCCTCTTTTGAATGTAAACTCTCCCCTAAGTGAAAACCATCAACCCTAGTAACTCTCCCTTCTCTCTCCTCGGAGTTGGGGAGGGGAGAACGACTAGGGTTCGATTTTTCCGCTTTACATTTTGGTGAACCCGACGTGAACATCCTCATTCTGATTATCCATGGTTAGATCTGAAAATTTTGTTTCCTTAATTACATTTCCATGTTTGATCTTTTGCAAATTTTAGAGGCTAATTGCATAAAAACCCTAAAATTTTCTTTTTAGTAATTAAGCTTGTGAAATGTTTAATTGTTAATGCTTGTTTCAGATCTACCCTTCTATTGCAAATTGTCAATTCATATTTGTGCTTTAGTTCTGAAAATTAAGTGGTTAAATGTCAAAACCCTAATTTTTAAGACCTTCTTGATTCAACCTTTGATTGATAATTTCACTGATCAAAACACTTCCAAATCGGCTGTAACTTTGGATTCCGCAACAAAATCACAATATCTTTCATCCCTGAAAATTTGGAAAAAAGTTGCGAGGACCGTGTGCAGCCCGAGCGCCATCGTCCCCGACATTTTTTCCGAAATTTCGGGAGCTAGATCTTACTGTATTTTTCTGCTAAAATCCAGAATTTTGGCTGATTTTATCAAATTTAACACTTTCAAAATTAAAGTCAAAGTTGGTCTAGTGATTGCTTGGATAAAGGCTTATAATCATTCAAAAATTGTTGAAATTGAAATTTTTATCAAAATTGTGTTTCTTACAGTCCTAAATCTGAGAAGTGTGTTAGCATTCATTCGAAATTTCAATGCTTTGTTCAAATTTTTGCAGTTTGTGACTTTTGAAATTAAGTGTTTAATTGCAACAACCTTGATTTCCACTTTCAATTTCGAATTTTGCATGAAATCGGGTCAACTTTTAAATTTCAAAACTTGCATTGCTTTTGGCATTCTCTCTAAAATCATAAAATTCAAAATTTCAGTTTCCCCCTCCTTTTCAAAATTCAAATTTTACATTTTTCAACAATCTTGGTAGGGTTCAATTTTGAGATTACAACTTTAATTTGGCCTATCTACAGATCGTAAAATCACTCAATTTTTTCAGATTAGCTTTAAAATCATCATAACTTTCATCCCTGAAAATTTTGAAAAAAGTTGCGAGGACCGTGTGCACTCCGTTCGCCACGGTCCCAGACATTTTTTCCGAAATTTCGGGAGATTGTCCTGATTGTATTTAACAGCTTAAATCTAGGAGATTGGCTGATTTTATTAAAATTTGCTACCTCTAAAATTCAAAATCTTCTCTCTCTCTTTAGTGCATGAGTTTTACGACAATAAGCCCTACTTACACTATTCCCGTTAGACGAAGCCTTAGAATTAAGTCTTTCCAAGGTTTAATTACTGAGGAGATGGAACCTAATTTGAATGACCTTTTTAACGAGGACATGGGTAATTCCTCTAATCCTCTTAATGATGAAGAAGCTCTCCATGAGGTTTTTGTAGAACAACTTTCAAAATTGGATAACCAATTTGATGATTTTCGACAATGGATGTCTCAAGAATACCCTGATAGCGAAGCTCTTTCATTAATTGAGGGTCTAAAACATATGGTTCAAAGTGATAAGAATGGAATTGATATTTTGCGTGGTATTGCACACATTGTGGATTCGAATGTGATGCCTATGAAGAGTTGTGCCGAAACTTTGGGTTATACACAACCTCCTACTCAAGTTAATCATTCTATTCCTTTGACGACTCCTATTGCTAGTATACCTACTTTTACATCAAACATAATGACTACTTCAACACAAGACATTCATCCTATGATCACTAGTCATGGGGGCAATCCCTCTTCTTCAATCAACCCTCTTCCTTCATTCAATCCAACTTCTTCACTCATTCCTTCAATGAGTGTTCCTATTATATCTCCACAAATGAACATGACGCAAGGGGGAAATTCATTTAGCCATTCCATTCCTCCTTGTAGTGTTCCTCCTCTCCAATCATCTCCTATGACTAACTATCATAGTGTCCCACCACCTTACTCTCTACCTTCTTTCAATAACATAACACCTCCATCACAATCTAACACATCTAATATGAACTCTTCGACTGAAGCGACCATTAACAATCTTGCACAAACTGTCTCTTCTTTACATCAACAAATTGCCTCTATGAATCAATCTAAGTTTAGTGTGCCCACATTTGATGTTGCGAGCCCACTTTCTCTTGACATTGTTCGAGCTATTCCCCCTAAACATGTTGAAATTCCGCATTTGGAGCTTTATAATGGTAAGGGTGATCCTCTAACACATGTTAAGACATTTCAAACAATATGTACCGATTTTGCTTATGACCAAAGGTTGCTTGCAAAACTGTTTACTAGAACATTAAGAGATAAAGCCCTACAATGGTATTGCTCGTTGCCTTCTTATTCTATTTCTTCTTTCGAACAACTTGCAAATGCTTTCATTCAACAATTTCAAAACAATATAAGTCCTAAAGTTACTTTGATTGATTTAATGCATTGTAAACAAGGTGTTAAAGAAAAAGTGACTGATTTCATTGGTAGATATAAGCATTTGTATGCTCAAGTTTCCTTTCTAGTGCCTGACAATGATATTCAAAGAATATTTATTTCTAATTTACAAAAAGATATTAGAGAAAAACTCCTGTTTTCTGAGTTTACTTCTTTCCAACAGTTGTTCGCAACTCTTCACAATTATCAAGTGACTGTGAGTCAAATGGAACAAGGAAATTCTATGGCTCTGAGTGATAAGAGTGATAGTAGTCAACAACCATTTGGGAAGTTTAAACCGAACAGAGAGTCAATTAAATTCAATGAAAACATCATCAACAACAATGTGAATGTAGCATCAGGTGTGCCTCCTATTTCTAAGTTTTTCAAGAAAGAATGAAAGTTTACTCCTTTGAATGAATCATTGCATAGTATTATGAATAAGTTATTGGAACAAAATGTGCTTACTCTTCCTCCTATAAGGCAAATAGATCCTGCAAAGATTAATTCACCCTATTTTGATAACAAATCTTTTTGTCAATTTCATCGTCATCTTGGGCATGATACTGAAAAATGTTTTGCTTTAAAGGGTAAAATTCAAGATTTGATTGATAATAATACTATCTCTGTTTCTGGTGTGAATGATAAAGGCAACACATCTATAGCTCCTCCTAACCAAAATATTCAGATTTTTACTGATCCATTGCCTTCTCATACCTCTAATGCGATTGATACTACTGATTCCTCTGTCTCACCTGATGATCTTGTGTCTATGACTCCTAATGTGATTAACTTTGTGGAGCAGCAGAAAATCCCTAAAGAACCTTCCATCACATTTGATTCCAGTGAAACTATCAGGGCACCTGATGGTCCTTTATATATAGTTGCAAAAGTTAAGAATACACCTTGCCGTGGAGTGCTTATTGATCCTTCTTGTATGGTTAATATCATTACTGAAGAATTTCTTTTTACTTTGCAATTGAATCAAGTGATCTATGGCAAGACAAATGTGGTTGTGAAATTATTTGATGCATTTTCTTCTCCTGCAATTGGTTCCATTACATTACCTATTGAGGTCCATAACAAATCCCTTGATGTGGACTTTGCTATTATTCCATCATCCGAACAATTTCATGTGAAGCTAGGCTATCCTTGGCTATCTTCCATGAAAGCTATTGCTTCTCCTATTCACAAGTGCTTGAAATTTCCCCATAATGGTGAAGTTGTTACTATCAATCATAGCCTCTTTAAACCTACTGAAAGAACTTCTAGCATTCCTATTGATTACTTTTGGCCTAAACAATTCCAATCTCTTCCACCGCGAAGTGATCATCTTTTCAAATCTTATCAAAAGTGGAAAAAAGATATGATCCTATCTCTAAGTGAACCTAGAACACCCAAACTTGACATTCCTATCGTTCTTGAGAAGAAAGTTCTTCCTTTGAAAGATAAAACCAATGTCTTTCCTCAAGAAGATTCCCAACCCATCCCTATGGATGTAACTATGCCTATATCTAATAAACTTCCCAAAAGTAGACCTATACCCCCTCGTCATGATGGGCTTGGTCTCCTTCCTAAACCAAATATTCCTCCCTTATATGGAGCAGTTCCTCCTTCTTCCTCTTATGGAGAGAAGAGACCTTCCTCTTCTCCTATTATTCAACCTAAGACACCACAACCTAAACACCCAAGTGATAAGGATGAGAACATTCCTCCTCCTCAATCTCCTAATCTTCCTACTAAGACTAGACGAAATCATTCTGCACGTGAACGCCGACGAAAGCGTCATCTTAGAGCTCAGGTAGCTGCTTCTCAAACTTTGCAATCCCCCAAAACACCTTCAACTAGTATTATTCCATTTTCTCCTCAGCTGAAAATTGAGCCAAAATCTCCTAAACATAAGATGCATGATGGTCTTGATCCTGTGCGAGTTAAAGATCCTATTTTTATAAATCTTGATGATGATATAGATGAAAATGTTATTCATGATGAAAATGTTATTCCTGTTCATTCTGATAGTGAATATGAATATGTTGATGTTGATAACCATTTATCTAACGAATTTTCTAAAGCACTTATCCTAGCTCCTAGACAAGAACACCGTGGCTCGGAACATGAACATAGCCCTTGTTTGGATCTTGTGATAGCTCCATCTACTGTGTTGGATGGTCCTCCTCTAGTGTGTTTCCTACCTTCCCGAAATATTGATCAGCAAGATCGGGGGGTAGATGACGTGCTAGACTAGTTTCATTAGCATAGCAGATTCTCTCCTCCTCTCTTTTGTTACTTCTTCTATGTGTTATTCTCATTCTTCTATTCATTATCCTTAGTGTTGTCTACTTGAGGATGATGCAAAGCATTGAGATCTCTTTGTCTCTCTCATGTTGATGTGTTCCCTTCTTCTAGGTGACCTTCCTTGATTGGGGAATGAAGAACAATTATGCATACATACATATGATATACATGAATTATCATATGACATACTGACCCCGAGGAAAGCGAAGTCACCTCGTGCTTTGTGTTTTGTGTCTATTATCCTTGGGCTTATCTCACACTTGGGGGCTAAATCCTTGTGATAACGTGCTCCTTTCCCTTCTCATTCTTATGTGTATCACTACCTTAAATCAATCACCCCCAGTGAGGCATGTGCGATCGCTTTAACGTAGGGGGGCATACATCCCGTCTATATCTTTTCAAGATACTTGAAAATTTCTTGACAAATTTAGCTTTGCCTTGAAAATTTTTGATATCTTTCTTGCATGACTCATAGTGAGGGAACCTTACTACTGACAGTCATGGTTCTCCCTCATGATCTTCCCTTTTACTTTGTCAATCGAAGTCGTAAGATCCTTAGTCCACTGGGGGCTTGGTGTATCTTGCCTCCTTGACGTGGTGAATGTTTTTCAATGTTGTTTCCTTGTACTTTACCGGAAGTATGAGCGTACACTTATACTCCCACTAAAGTGGGGGCTAAATGTAGCGTCCTAAAATTGTGACACTTGCAATTTTGACTGCATTTGGGTCTTCACGATGGCGATGCAACACGGAACCTGAATGGAGACCCCGAAACTTGTTCATGACATCAAAAACTGCATTTTTTAGCACCTTGGCTTGATCCTCCTTGCACCCTACTGTCCTGGGAGGTGGGACCATGGTGCCCAGCACCCTGGTCCTTCAGGACTAGGGCGCCCAGTGCCCTGATCCCCCAGGACCATGGTGCCCAGTGCCCTGGTCCCTGGCCCTATTTTGGGCCCGGTCTCTTTTGGGCATCGGGTCTTTAAGTTTGCAATTCAGAAAATATTGTTTCTAGGTCGGCCTAAGGTCGGGAAAATCAGTCTTTCAAACCTAATTGGCGAGTATATAAACTACATTTCCTCTCCCATTTTGGTAGATGGAAAAAAGGGGGAAACGAAATGATATTCAAACATTCAAACATTCAAGCATTCAAGCATTCCTTCAAGCAATTGAGCATTCTAAGTCTCCATTCAAGGCTAGGTGTTGCATTCAAGACAAGGATTCAACCATTGAAGAGGAGATCACTTACAACACATTACATACAACATACATTACACCTTCGCATGTAAGAATACAAACATTCTTACAACAAGGTATCAGTACTTGTTTACATTACAAACATTTACATTTACAACATTCTCATTTCTTGGTTAATTCCAAAACCGGGGTTTGACCTAAAGGAAAACCCCTCATCCCTAACCCCCCAATCGTCCTCTCTTTTCTATGTGTAGGTTGCAGGTACACGGCTGTAATTGAAGATCTGGAATCCTTGTGCAGAGACGAACATATCCCCCTTCGTTTCGCGGATTTTTCGGAGGACCGTGTGCACGCCGGGCACCATCGTCCCGTCAACTTTCGCTCAAATTTGCAGAACAGCACTGTCTCAACATTTTACTGCTAATTCCAGGTCCGCAGCTTCATACCATATCCCTATCTCTGTTTATAAGAGAATATTTCCTACTTTACATGCATTCTTAGTTCAATCATTCTATCTACATTTCTTTACAAAAGAGGGTATCCTTGTTGTCTTAACCCTTGAAACTCATTTAGAATCCAATCTTGCATTGTGTGGGATTGGATCTTGTGGGTTTCAACCCCTCTTTTGAATGTAAAGTCTCCCCTAAGTGAAAACCATCAACCCTAGTGACTCTCCCTTCTCTCTCCTCAGAGTTGGGGAGGGGAGAACGACTAGGGTTCAATTTTTCCGCTTTACATGGTGAAAATGGATAACAACAATGTTGAAAGACTAAATGAATTCAACCACAAAACCCTAGCCTAACAACAACAAAGATCCACCATAATAGATGAAGATTACCTAAGATAATGCAAATCAAATGAAATCACAAAGATTATACCATCACATATCCAATAGGGTTTGGATCTCCATTTTTCCTATCTCCATTGATCTTACTTTGATATATTTGCTCTCAGATTTTATGTGTGCACAAGAGCTCAACAAATATCAGAAATTTGGTTGTAAGTAGGATGGCATATGAAAGTTCGAAAGCGTAGTGTAGTCGATTGATCCGTTAGGGGTTTGATAATGAAGAAAGCATCTCCTTATATAGAAGACACCATAAGAAATGGAGGGATAAGATTAAGAGGTGTAAAAGATAAATGGTCGGCTATGATTAGAGGTTAAGTAGAGGAAATAAGAAAATAATGGGAGGGTAGGTAGTGTGGGAATTAAGAGATGAATGACATGTGTCATAGGTAGAAAATGCTAATGAATTAATTAAATAAATAAAGATTTATTTAATTAATAGAGGAAGTGGGATCAATTAAATAAATAAGATATTTATTTAATTTAAGAAAAGGATAATTTAAATAAATAAAAGTATTTATTTAAATGAGAATTAAGGCTAGAAGAGGATCAATGAATTAATTAAATAAATAAAAATATTTATTTAATTAGACATAACAATTTTAGGTGTCTACACTAACGAAGGGAAACACATGTACTCGCATGAAGGATAATTCCATGCAAGAAAGGACATCAAGTTATGAACAATGCAACACAAAAGAAGAGGTAATCTTCAAACAGAAAGAGTGAGATAGAGAGGATCAAAAAAATCCTCTAACGAGAGATTGTTCATAAGAGACGTATCATTTCAAACAAGGAATAGGTCCTAACCAAGGAACACATGTACTCACATGAAGAATAATTCTATTCCAGAAAGGACATCAAGTTGTGAAGAATGCAATCCATAAAGGAAATAGTAAAACCTTAGAAAGAGGATAGATAATATTCTTGGCCCCCAAGCATAAAGACAAGAATAAATAGACTATTATGTTTCTCACTAAGTATGATTGCACCTTAAACTGTACCACCATGAATGACAATGAGCCCCCAATAGGTAGGCTAACAATGTCACATAGTGAGGAGCAATATAATAGGAACTCAAGAATGTTATTTGAAATGATTATAAAAAATATGCCATTCATTGTTAGATGTTATTTTTATGATGCATGAATCAATATAATGTTGTATTTTTGTTTTCAAAGATTTACACTCATTAGTAGAATGACCATGAATTTGATGATACTTGCAAAAAGAAGAATTTTCAAGATGTTGTATATGCTTCCTTCTTCTTTTAGGCCAAAGAAGAGAGATTAAATTGGCATGAAGAAGATCGAACAAAACATTGTCTTGTAACACCAAAATGGAATGAGAAAATATTGATTCACTAGACAATGAAGGAGGGATGTTGACAAAGGAAGAGATTGGAAATTTGGCTTTTCATTAGAAAAGTGCAATTTCTCATGACTTGCAAGATTTTGTTGCACACATCCTAAATTTTTTCCATTGCATCCATGTGTAGGATCAAGAGAGGGATCACTCTCAGGTGGAATTGGATTAAAGTTTAAAGAGACCCAATCAATTTCCAAACATTTGCTAGGAGAAATTTTTTGATTGTCCAATTCATTCAACTTAGATTTTCTACAAAAGAGGGTGTGAAATTTAATGAACCCTGATCATCCTCCAATAGTTATTCTCTAGGAACTTCTTTATTAGAAGATGGTGTATTTGTTTGAATTGGAGAGATAATTGTAGGAACTAACAAAGCTTATTGTGCTTCAATCATATGTTTTCGTTAGTTTCCAAAGCAAACACTTCATTATTATATGTGTAAGGCATGAAATGATAATTAGGAACAATCTTAGGGTTCTCAGCAATACATGAATGACATTGATCTTTGATCTTTGTTAGGCTCTTCATTTTTAGGAGATATAGCATTGGAAACATTATAATGATTGGAAATAGAATCATCCACTTGCTCTAAAGTATCTTTGTGATTAAGACCAACATTAGGAAAGGGACTATCATATGAAATTAATACTTCATGTCTAGGGGGAAGATCATGAAAAGAAGGTATGGTATTTCTAGGAAATGTAGCCACATTATCATCCTCTTTCCCCAAGTAATCCTTATGAGGGAGGTGCATTTTAGGAGAAGAAGGAACACAATTATCCAAAGATTCATCCTTAGAAGGGGGATCTGTTAGAAACTGGAAGGCAACTGAGAGGGGGGGGGGGGTGAATCAATTGTCAATGAATTTGGACCGAATTATAACTTAATTAAACTTGATGCTTTATATCGGTAAACCAAACTTAATATCAGTTAACAGATTAAAAGTTAATATCAATACCGGTGAAACTTAATGTATGAAACAGAAAGAGAAACTACATCCACAACACATAACACATAGATTTTGATGTGGAAACCCTATAAGGGGAAAAAGCACGGTGGGAAACATTACCCACAATCAGATGATACTACTGCAGATAGTATGTGAATACAAATGGGGTCTGCACATGCAGAAAGGCCAACCGCCTAGAGACATCGTTCAAATGGGAGTCACAATGACTGCAGTAGGATGGTTAAATCCTAGAATAATGTACTGCTCAAAATAGCCTCTCAAATGTTGGATTCAATACCAGTTAAGCTCTGATAAACACCTTCAAACCTTCCTTGAACCTTCTCTATGGTCTTCTCATATGATCTTCAATATTTACACATACCATGTTACAATACCATAATCTTACATACCATATCCCATATATTATCTCACAAATGAGATCTTACATATATACAAACCTAAGACCAAATGAGTAGGTCGACTCACTAAGAATATTACAATAAAATCAATTACAAATAAGTCTTGATGCGATGCATCATGTTGGCATAATACATTTACAACAATATTCAATCAATAAATCATCTCCATAACATGTCGTGCTGACATGGAATAGATAACGCATACCGGTCCATAACCTAGACCAATCTGCCAGTAACATCAAATATGTCAACCCGATTAGACCAATAACCAAAACACCAAAACCAAGTATCCAAACCATGTCTTCGACATAATCAAGTGATATCCAGATGATAACAAGTCATCAACAGTGCTGGTGAACCATATAACCTGTCGGTGAACAATATACCAGTGACTGTGCATAAGTCACTGAACTTGCCGGTGAACATAATGTGCCAGTTCAATAGTAAACCAATATAACCATAGTGCCAAATCAACAATGTAGATCTTTAGAAGGATAAGTGTTGACATCAATGACAAAAATAATGCAACACATCCATAATACAAACAATCTCCCCCTTTGGCATTGATGGCAACACTAGATGGAAAAACATCTAAGTGCCAAAATAGAATGCCAAAAACTAAAAACCAACAATCTCCAGAATAGATCAATATCAAAAATTAAAATCAAAATACAAAGAGTATATATCTCTCCCCAATGAATAATGTCTCATAGATCTCTCTCCCAAGAATGTTTTCCAAGAATTGTTTTTCCATAGATCTCTCTCCCCCTTTGACATCAAATGCCAAAGCAAATATCAAAACATACAACCAACTAATACAACCAACTACTCCCCCTAAGAAGTATCTCTCCTCCATGAAAGCCGGGAAAAATATTTCTCTGTTAGTTTCTGCCGGTTTGATGCCAATCCTCAACTGTCTAAGTCTCTACCGCTGAGGGTATTACCCCAGACTGCTCTCTGAGATATTCAAAAGTTTCCTTAGGCAAAGGCTTAGTAAAGATATTTGCAATCTACTCTTTACATAAAAAAATCTTACTTATTTTGCTTCAACATTCTCTTTCAAAAAGTTATATTTGATAGAAACATGCTTAGTCTTAGAGTGAAATACCAGATTCTTTGATATATCAATTGCTGCTGAGTTATCACAATAAATGATTATAGGTTCTTTGCATTTTACCTTTATGTCCTTTAAAATTTTCTTAATCCATAATACCTGAGTACAATTAGTTGTTGCTGCAACATATTCTGATTCTACTATTGATAATGATGTACAACTCTACTTCTTTCTTATCCATAAAATCAATCTGGTACCAAGAAAGAATGCACCACCAGTGGTACTCTTTCTATCATCTACATCTCCTGCCCAATTTGCATCGGTGTATGCACATAAATCAAAATTTTTATCTTTAGGATACCATAAACCAAGATTTGTTGTGCCTTGAAGATACCAAAAAATCATTTTTATTGCCGATTCATGATTTTCTTTAGGATTACTTTGAAATATTGAAACAATATATACTACATTCATTATATCAGGTCTTGTTTGTGTCAAATACAATAAACCTCCAATCATAGATTTGTATCTTGTCGGATTAACAGGAGCTGAATCATCTTTTAATGTCAATTTATCAGTTGTAGTCATAGGAGTACTTACCGGTTTAGAGTTTTCCATTCCAAATTTCTTTAGTAGTTCCTTCAAGTATTTTGTTTGACATATGAATATACCTTTCTCAGTTTGTGAAATCTACAATCCTAAAAAGAATTTTATCTCCCCAATCATAGACATTTCAAATTCTTCCTGCATTTTGTTAGCAAAGTCTTTACACAATCCATCTTCTCCTCCAAAAATGATATCATCAACAAAAAATTCAATAACCAAGATGTCATCATTAGTCACTTTGAAATATAAGTTGCTGTCAACATTACCTTTAGTGTAACCAAGCTTCAAAAGATATTTGTCCAATCTAGCATACGAAGCTCTAGTTGCTTGCTTTAATCCATACAAAGATTTCCTTAATCTACAAACCATATCCTTAACATTTGTTAAATAAAATGCATCAGGTTGTTCAATGTACACTTCCTCTTCAAGATCACCATTTAGAAATGCACATTTTACATCCATCTGATATACTTTATATTTCTTATGAGCTGCAAATGCAAGAAATAATCTAACTGCCTCATTTCTAGCTACCGGTGCAAAGGTTTCATTATAATCAATTCCCTCTTTCTGTGAATATCCTTTACACACTAATCTTGCTTTGTTCCTGATTACCTTACCATCTTCATTAAGTTTATTTCTGAATACCCATTTAGTTCCAATTACATTTTTTTCTTTAGGCCGGGGAACTAATGTCCATGTATTGTTCTTTTCAATTTGTTCTAGTTCATCTTCCATTGCTTTAATCCAATGTTCATCTTGACATGCTTCAATAATAGATGCTGGTTCAATTTTAGAAATTAAGCATACCTCTTCATTTGCCAGTCTTCCTCTTGTCATAACACCTTGATACTTATTCCCAATTATCTAATTTTATGAGTTATTTAGTCTTACATACCAGGGTTTATACACATGCTGCTGTTCTTCAGTCACTGTGGAATTCTCTGATGATGTTGGTGTGACTAGATCCACATTCTGTACCGGTGCACTCTATATAGGTTCATTTATGATCATCTCAACTACCGGTTCAGAATCTATAGACCTTGAATTTCCTCTAAAGTGTTCATCTATCTTCACATTAGCGCTTTCAATGATCTTCTGCAATCTTTTATTAAAACATCTATATGCCTTGCTCTTAGATGAATAACCAAGAAATATTCCTTCATAACTTCTAGGATTAAATTTACCAACATACTCATCTCTCCTAATATAGCATTTTCTTCCAAATATTCTAAAGTATTTAAGAGTAGGAGTATTACCAAACCATAGTTCATAAGGGGTCTTACCGGTTTCTCCTTTGATGTGAACTTTGTTGAAAGTGTAAACCGTTGTATTCACTGCTTCCCTCCAGTACACATGAGGTAGATTTGCTTCTAATATCATGCTTCTAGCTGCTTCCAGAATAGTTCTATTCTTCTTTTCCACAATTCCATTTTGCTGAGGTGTCCGAGGTACTGATAGTTGTCTTTTGATTCCATTCACTTCACAAAATGTATTAAATTCCTTAGATGTAAATTCTCCTCCTTGATTAGATCTCAAACATTTGATTTTCTTACCAGTTTCATTCTCTACCATTTCCTTGAATAGTTTGAATTTTCCAAAAGCTTCTGATTTCTCCCTGAGAAAATTAACCCAACACATTCTAGAATAATCATCAATAATTAGCATAAAGTATCTATCTGCCTGTAGACTCCTTGTTCTTGCCGAACCACACAAGTCAATATGAATTAAATCAAGAACATTATTGGATTTCTCAGAAATACTCTTAAAAGTTGTTCTAACTTACTTTCCCATTTGACATTCCTTACATACCGGATTATGAGGTTTCACAATCTTAGGTAAATCCCTTACTGCCTTAGTTGAACTGATCTTTACAATGCAATCAAAATTCACATGAAAAAGTCTCTTATGCCATAACCAACTATCATCAATATGTGCAATCAAACATGTCTTATCACTGTTATTCAAATGAAAGATATTACCTTTAGTCTGATTACCGGTTGCAATCTCCAATCCAGTTATGTTCATGATTTTGTATTTACCATTCTTGAATTGTAACTGAAATCCTTTTTCAACTAATTGACCAACACTCTAAAGATTATGCTTCAAACCTTCAACATAATAAACATTGTTAGTATCGTGCTTACCATCCAAAGATATAGTGCCTTTTCCTTTGATTGAACAAGCTTTATCATCGCCAAATCTTACTAGACCTCCACTATATTCTTGAAAAGATAAGAATTTACTTTTATCACTAGTCATATGATGTGAACACCCACTATCAATGATCCATTCATCTTTTTCTTCAATTTTAGCTACTAGGGCCTGCTCTACTGGTGGAATAGTAGGTGCCAGTTGATATTCTTTTATCACAACAAAAGCCCATCCACTATCTTCCGGATCTTCATCAGAATCATCAGTAACTCCTTCATCAGCATAGTAACATGATTTATCTCTGTTCTTCTTAAATCTGTATCTTTGATAATTAGGGTTAGGCTTATATTTTCTTTTAGCTTCCTCTCTTAATCTTGCATGTCTATTAGGACATCTAGATGCTATATGACCAACTTTATTGCAATTAAAACATTTAAATGGTGCTTTACCTTCATACTTACTTCCAACTGGACCTTTAGACATTTTTCTTGCAAATAGTGCTTCAGGTTCTTCCAGTTCTTCATTTTCCTTTCTAATATCTTCATGTTCTTTTGCATACAGTGCTTTCCAATAAGATTTGTTAGATGATGATGATGATGCTGTAGATGATGATGCCCTGAAGGCTAAATCTATCTTAATTGTAGCAACAAGACCAAATTCCTCAAGCTCAAATGCTGAAAGTTTTCCAACCAAGGTATCTCTAGATACTGATGTATTGGGCATTGTTCTCAACTCATTAATAGCAATTACTTTCATTTTGTATGCTAGTGGCAAAAATCTTAAAAGTTTAGAAACAATTTCATCTTCACTTAAGGATCCTCCACAACATTGTATTCCTAAAAGAATTTCATTAACTCTTTCCATAAAAGCAGAAATTCTTTCATCTTCTTCCATTTTCAAATTTTCATACCTAACCCGATAACATTCCAATTTTGGAATTTTGATAGTGGTATCTCCTTCATTCAATGTCTCCAATTTATCCCAAATATCTTTAGCAGTAGATCAATATGATAATCCCATGATTTGCTGATATGATAATGTGCTCAAAAGTTTTTCTCTTGCTTTGCAGTCATTTTCTTGATCTTTACCCAATGTTGGTGGATTAGGTTGATTCGGTGTAGGACCAACATAGCCATTCTTTGTAACTTCCCATATATCTCTTCCAATGCAATTCAGATGTGTCTCCATTTTGATCTTCCATATACCATAGTTAGTTCCATCAAGTTTAGGACTGTCCTTCCTAAAAAAGTTTGTTGCCATATGATCTCCTCAAGCTGTTAGGCTTCTGCAAAAAGAGGACTTGACTCTGATACCAATTGTTAGAAATTGGAAGGCAACTGAGAGGGGGGGGGAGTGAATCAGTTGTCAATGAATTTCAACCCAATTATAACTTAATCAAACTTGATACTTAATACTGGTAAACCAAACTTAATGCCGGTTAACAGATTAATAGTTAATATCAATACCAGTGAAACTTAATGCATGAAACAGGAAGAGAAACAACATCCACAACACATAACATAGAGATTTTGACATGGAAACCTTGTAAGGGGAAAAACCATGGTGGAAAAACTTACCCACAATCAGATGATACTACTGCAGATAGTATGTGAATACAAATGGGGTCTGCACATGCAGAAAGGCCAACCACCTAGAGCACACTGCTCAAATAGGAGTCGCAATGACTATAGTAGGATGGTTAAATCCTAGAATAATGTACTACTCAAAATAGCATCTCCAATGCTAGATTCAGTACCGGTTAAGCTTTGATAAACACCTTCAAACCTTCCTTGAACCTTCTCTATGGTCTGTTCATATGATCTTCAATATTCACACATACCATGTTACAATACCATAATCTTACATACCATATCACGTATATTATCTCACAAATGAGATCTTACATATATATAAACCTAATACCAAATGAGTAGGTCGGCTCACTAAGAATATTACAATAAAATCAATTACAAATAAGTCTTGATACGATGCATCATGCTGGGTCAATACATTTACAACAATATTCAATCAATAAATCATCTCCATAATGTGTCGTGCTGATCTGGAATAGATAACGCATACCGGTCCATAACCTAGATCAATCTGCCGGTAACAACAAATATGTCAACCCGATTAGACCAATAACCAAAACACCAAAACCAAGTATCCAGACCATGTCTTCGACATAATCAAGTGTTATCCAGATGATAACAAGTCATCATCAGTGCCGGTGAACCATATAACCTACCGATGAACAATATACTGGTGACTATGCATAAGTCACCGAACTTGTCGGTGAACACAATGTGTCGGTTCAACAGTAAACCAATATAACCATAGTGCCAAATCAACAATGTAGATCTCCAGAAGGATAATTGTTGACATCAATGACAAAACTAATGCAACACATCCATAATACCAATAGGATCTTTGAGAAAAGTGTCCATATTGTCTTTTTGAACCAATGTTAACTCATTAATGAGAATAATTTTGGGAGAGGGTAGATCATAGCTAAGAATCAAAGGGAGAACGAAGTTATCATCAAATGAATGAAAGGGAACATCATAAACATCTTTAATGTAACTTGAAATTGAACTAGAAAAACAAGATAAGAACTCCATATACTTATGATCAAACAAGAAACTCATATGTCATGTAAACAAAGTAATGTTCACTCAATATATGCACAGAAAAATTGGATAAAGGAAGGAAATTTTGAATTTAAAATTTGAAAATTGTGATTAAACAATGCAAAGTTTTGTAAAAGTGATTGATTAACTAATTAATTTATTTCTATTTACTAAGTTGTCATTAGTTTTATGCCCAAAGTCATTCTATATACTCTAGTCAGTTAATACTACCAAAAAGTCCAGTCGGTAAACACCAAGGTCACCAGTGTCAGTTACAGAAGAAAGACAAGTCACCGATATGATACACACCAAGTTGTGAACCGAGACATATGCAGAATGTCTACCGAGTAAGGTTTATATGTTTACCGAGTAGTAAAGAAGGTATACCGAGTTAATCTAAACTGAGTGAAAACGTGTTACCAGATTCAATGAACCTGGACACTCATGTGAAACGTTTTACATAATTTGAGAAGATGAAACCGTTACTACATAGGAAATTGCATTTTAAGATTTTGTATGATTTTGAGGAAGAATATCCAATGAAATAATTTCTACATTTATTCATTCAATAAAACATGTTTGTATGATCAAAGCATGAACAGATCATCATTTCAGAGATCTATATAAACAAAATGATTTGAGTACATGATATGATATGAGATGAAAAGTCAATCAAAAAAAGAGACACAAAGGAATGACATACTTCAGTATGAAAAAAAGAAGATTGATAGAGATAATCACAGGTTACCAAGAAGATTTTAGAGAACAATTTAAGAGGACAGAGTATACAAAAGTGGTTAGCGAGTTGATTTATCAATTACCAAGGAATGCTATGAGCAAGGTAATTTTATATTGAGCACATAGAGTCTGCTATAACATTTTAGATGTGAAGTTGCAGATATTTTGTAAAGATTTTTGATTGAAATTTTAAGTTGTAATAGAAACCTTTAACAGGGTAAAAGACTCTAATAAAGTCTATAAATTGTAAAGCCTTTAACCAGGTACAACATTTTGTAGAAGTGTTTGTAAAATGCTTTAGTAAGGTAGATCTAAAGATCTTTATACTCCTAACAGGATAAGCTATCAGAAATGGCTAAACATGTAGCTCTAACCGAGCAATCTTGATTACTGCAGTAGTGAAGTTGTGGGTGCCATCCCCACCGCAGTTTTTCTCTCTAACCAAGGGTTTCTACATGACCAAAAATATTTGTGTTATGGAGTGATATTTTGCTGTATGTTATTTCTATGATTATGTTTAGTATTACATATCTTTGAGATCAGCAATACATAGTTTGTGTTTATCAGTAAAATTGTTTTTCAAGAAAAGTTTTGAAGTATTGATTCACCCCTCCCCTCTTAGTACATTAGCCTTCCAAGTAAGACCTAACAATTGAAATCAGAGCCATATTCTTGGTAAAGGGTCTAACAACCTAAAGAGAAAGATCATATCAATGGAAGGCTATAAACAATCTCGCAGGATTGTGAATCTTCAAGAAGAATTGGATCATGCTAATCAAATGATTGCAGCTATGCAGAGGCAAATGCAGAGATCAGTGAAAGTCAGAAGAAGGTTGTCTGATGATTTACAGGACTCACAAGTGTTGGTGGAATAAATTGAGACATCATCTGAGAACAACATATCAGAAGAATCTGAAGAAATGATTGCAGAACTAAAAGAAAATAACAAAGCACTTAATGAACAACTAAAAGAAATGAGAAGGGGACATGAATATTTTAGCACACAGATGACTGAAAATCTTGATGCATTAAGAATAGTTGAAGATAATAAGCAAATTATAGAAGGAGAAAAACAACATCTAGAAGCAATGGTGTCTGCAAAGAATGAGGAAATATCAAGGATGACTGTAGTTCAACATAATCTGTCTGATCAATTGGACTATACACATCATGAAGCTACACTAAAATAAAATGAGAACCAAGCATTGAAACTTGAAATATCAAGATTGACCGATGAACTAGAAGCAGAAAAGAAGTCAAAAGAAACATTAAGGAAAAGCCATGAAGCATCAAGAATGTTGGATGGGCAACTGAATATGAGAAAAACCTACAAAAATGTAGGACTCGATTACAAAGGAAACAACTCTACCGAGAAAGGGATCAACACTATCGAGAAAGGAGAATCATCCAAGCAAGCTGGAAGCAAAGAGAACATCAAGGACAAGAAGCCTATTTGCAACTACTGTGGAAAACAAGGACATACTGCCAACATTTGCTGGATCAGAAAAGGTAAGCAACCAGATGTTACTAGGTTTTATGGTTATTGTTACAATTGCAATAAGTATGGTCACGCATCTAAGAAATGTAGAACAAAGTCTGTCAACAATTATCAAAAGGCAAAATACAAAGGGTTTTGCAAAAAATGCAATAGATATGGACACAATACTGAGAAATGTTGGTTTAAGTAGAAAAACTATATGTGGACTCCACACCAAGAAAACACTAGAAGCTACCGAACTGACACAAATCTCAATCGACAATATACTTCAGTACCATGGGATTACAATACAAGAATTTGGTTTGAATGTTGTGGAAGATATGGACATATAAGTGCAAACTGTATGATAAGGTTTGGAATGATCAACCGAAGATCATGGAGAAATCTAGGAATGGCATGTTTTCATTGTCACAAGGTTGGACACATAGCTAAAGAGTGCAGAGACCAACCGAGAGGAGATACTGAGGAGATAAGAAGCAAATTGCAGAAATTTTGGAAAAAGAAGGAAAATGTGTCAACTAATGAAGGAAGCACCTTACCTACAGAGTTAGGTGCATCTACTTCGAATTAGTCAATAAAGGTATGGAGGGACTGCATTCTCAAAGGTTAGATCTTAACAATTCCTATATATTTATGCACTTAATTCCAAAATCTGCATAGCTAAGATGCAATAGAAAGTTCAAAAAATTATCTAGTCTTTTGATTTACCAGAGAAGTCGGTAAAAGTATTAAACCTGCCTAGTCGGTAAAAGCTTATAAGAAAGTTAGCTAGTAAAGTAAAACCAAGTGCATTTAATGCCTATTTAACCTAAGCACACAAATCCTGATAAGGTCAAAAGGAGATATTTAAAGTATTGAGCGCGGTCATTTTTTTACTTACCAGTTTTCAAAGTGCAAAGCAGAGCGAATCAAAAGGTGATCAAACATTTCCAAGAGCAAATTCAAGATATTTAGCAAATCTAAAGTCGCATTTTTAGCAGTTAACCAATCAAGTCAAGTTGTGAATATTTGTGAAGTATTTACTAAGTTGAAAGCATTTTCTGGTTATTTGAAACCCTAAGCTACTTCATAAGTAGGATTTCAGTTTGAAATGGCCCCCAAAGTTCAGAAACCCGTTGTTGTAGAAACCATTGAGAAGCCTACACTGGAATACACCTTACCTCCCAAAGTGGCTTCCGAACCCGATGAGAAAACTACATTTTCTCTTATTCCGGATAGGGTTCTGTTGATCGAAGATGTTAGATTTTATACCAAGTGCAAAGTTGATGAGATAGGTCATACTAAGATTAAGGATATGTATGATAAATTGTGCACTGATAGAAATCAAGATAGCAAGTTTGAGTATATCAAAGTTAAGGGATTAACCAAAGCCCTAACCTATCCTCAAGTCTTCAAACCCCAATGGGTCAAATTTGTCTTGAGCTGAGTACATGATGATTTTATGTGGCTAGAGGATCAACCTTTCAAGATCAACAAGGAGATTATTCACATAATAATCGAATACCCTATATTTGACCATGCCCGAGCACAGAAGATGATTTCACAAAAGGAATTGATAACATTAACAGGTGTTGAGTCTGATAGAAGAGGTCTTAAGTTGAACAATGCGACAGATGCAAAACTTAATTTTTCTATTAGAGTTATTAGTTATTGTTTCTTCCAATCGGCAAGAGAAAACAATGTACTGTGTGCAGCTATAGATTTGGCCTATAAAATTGTTAAAAAGGGTATGCAAATTGATTTATGTGAAGTGTTGTTGAAGAATCTTTTTGAAAATCTAAATACAATAAGGAAACCGAAGAAGAATAATACTGCCAACACACTAAAGTTTAGGTCACTCCTAGTGTGTATGTTATTCTATTTTCAGAAATTATTTCCATCAGTCGGTAACGTTGTTTGGGAATTACACCGACCTATCACCCATCAAATAAATGATTTCATCAATCAGCTAGGTGATAATTTCAATATGATAATGGATGACTACTTCAACAAATTCCAAAAAAAGATGCATAGCAGGTACAGGATTCCACCTCCGCTAGTGGAAAAATACAAGGATACTATATGTTTTGAATTGGATACAAACTACTGTTATGTTAATGCAGTAGAACCCATGACTCAATCATTACTGCCTATGGGTTATGAGATAGATTTTGACATTGCTCAATAGTAGATAGATGCCTTTTTAGCACTTCCAAGGCATGCTACTGAGAAAAGATATGGCACCTATGAAGAGGTGAAAGAGAAAGTAAAAATGAGTATTGTTGTTCCGAAGGCTGCCAGAAAAGCCACCAGAATGATCAAGGATTTAACTGAAAATTTTGGAGAAGGTTCTACCTCCACTCCTACTAAGAGTGATCAACTTTCAATCGAGGAAGAATTTGAAGCTCAAGAAGCAACAATTACACTGAGCACTGAGTTTCCAAA
The DNA here is from genome assembly GCF_030272615.1 of Cryptomeria japonica. Classification (NCBI taxonomy): domain Eukaryota; kingdom Viridiplantae; phylum Streptophyta; class Pinopsida; order Cupressales; family Cupressaceae; genus Cryptomeria; species Cryptomeria japonica. Next base: position 632,875,640 of record NC_081415.1, on the reverse strand, counting down.
GGGAAAAATTTTGAAAAGAAAGAAATGGGATGCAACCAAGGTATCACCGACCCCACCCGTGAAGCGACCAAACACTAGATCATTTGTTGTGTCACTCGGTAAGAAGCAAAAGAATGTAGAAATACCTAAGGTTACAAAAACTTATAGAAAGAAGAAAAGAAAACTAATTTTGGAAAGTGACACAGAGTCAGAAGATGTAAATAAACTTCAAATTGTAATAAGCACAAAGGAAGATGTACATAGTGTTGACAATTTTTGTGCAAAATTGAAGGAATATGGTGGATTTGGGTCATTTAGCTATGTAAAATATGATACTAGAACAAATGAAGAAAAGAGGCAAATATAAGAGACTATAATTAGTACACTTCTCAAGTTCCGAGTAGTTCCATTGGAAGTGACTGGTTTTCTTCCAAAGCATTATACTCACATATTGATAATAGATGGAAATATGCTATGGACTCGAAGAAGAAAATAAGAGAAAGAGTTTTGGTACATCTCTTTCTAGATATGTCGGTAGATGAAATAAGAGATCACTTGAAAAACTACCAGACAAATTTTCAAGTAAAACAAAGGGCCTTAAAAATGATGAATGGACTATATCTTGAAGTTGAAAATGAAACCAAAGAGAAATGGAAGAAGATATTCAGGATTCAGACTGAAGAGCCAAAAGGTGAAGAAAAAATAGTTGACATCACCGAGAAAGATCCTGCTTCCACTATTCAGATAGATGAGGATGTCATAGACACTGAAGCACAGGAAGTAGAGATGATAGAAGGAAGCACCTATGCCAAACCGGTGTCCTGTGAATCAATTTTGGAATAGGTTAAGCCTTATCCTTCGATCACCCAACAAGTCTTAGCCAAGAAACCTCAGGACACAGATGATGGCACAGAGGCTCCAAAGGATAAACAAGATGAACCTACCTCTCAAGCCACCGGTGAGTGAACTTCACAAGTTCCTTCAAGCACCGAGACAATTGCCATTGAAATTCCAAGCAAGGAAACACTGAAGGATACAACAGAGGCTATAGGAAGCGACAAAAGTGTTGCCTCTACCGAGCAACATACCGAGGAAGGACAAGTCTCCAAAGCCATTGTACCCATTCAATCAACAAAGGCATCATCAAAGGAGAAGAAAGCAAAACGACATAGTTTTAAGGTAGATCTGTCAAAGCCTATTGTGCTACCGAATGTTGACCTAACAAAATTGAAGGGGCAAGCACTGATAGAATTCGGTGAGATTTGTAAAGCCAAAGCAGCGTAGGAAAGACAGATAGCTATTCAACAGAAGAACCACATACTTCAGAAGGTCAAAACATTATTGACAGAATTGATACCTGAGGCTACCATCAATAAAGATGCTGTCATCCATGTGCAACTGGATGAACTACTCACTCAATTGGAGGAATTTGGAGTAGATGCATCAGAATACCTTAGCAAATTGAAGGAAAAAGAGCTAACTGCCAAGATGATTGAAGAAGTGCAGAAAGCAATTGCTATAGGTAAAATAAAGCTTATTGAATTCATTGCTGAGTTGTCCCCTCAACTCAAGCATATTATTTATTTATTCCAAAAGTTATGTACATTTTCATTCTTCATCAAAGATATCAAGAACAAGACTGAAGTCATTGAAAAAGAGATCACCGATCTCTCAAATAAATTGACTACCGAGCCAAATTCTCTTCAAAATTTTTATTCAAGGCTGCAAACACTTATGGCTCAATAGTTAGAACTTTGGAATGAAGAGCATAAAATAAGGATGGATATCATGACTCTTCAAACATTATTTATTCCCCATTTGTCATCAGTTCAAGAGCAGATCAACCGAGCTACCCAATTGTTAACTCAAGTCGAGGGAAGCACTTTAGATGGTTTGATCGCACTATCAGTTGATATTATAGCTCAGATTACAATATTGGAAAGTGTCAAGGATGCACTTAAGAACACTCTTACAGAAGCTCGTACAAAGTATAAATCTATTTTTGATCAGTTGCCCCCACCAAATGGTAACTAGTTTTGATGTTTGTCAAAAAGGTGTACCAAACACATGACCGAGCATGAATACCTAAGTATACAAAGTATCCAAGTGTACAATTGAAATTGTCAGGGGGAGCATGGAACATCAGGAGCAAGTAACATCAAGAGCATGGAACATCAAGTTATGTACATAATATTGATAAGGGGAGTATGTATTTGAACATTCTATATACTGACATTTCAGTTTATTTTGCAAGTATATAGATTTTGTATTATGACTTTGAAAGGAGTTTTGTCAAACATACCAAACTAATGTCAAAAGGGGAGATTGTTTCTATTTACTAAGTTGTTATTAGTTTTATGCCCAAAGTCATTCTATATACTCTAGCCGGTTAATACTACTGAAAAGTCCAGTCAGTAAACACCAAGGTCACTGGTGTCGGTTATAGAAGAAAGACAAGTCATCGAGATGATACACATCGAGCTGTGAACCAAGACGTATGCAGAATGTCTACCGAGCAAGGTTTATATGTTTACCGAGCAACAAAGAAGGTATACCGAGTTAATCTAAACCGAGTGAAAATGTGTTACTAGATTCAATGAACCTGGACACTCATGTGAAACATTTTACATAATTCGAGAAGATGAAACTGTTACTACATAGGAAATTGCATTTTAATATTTTGTATGATTTTGAGGAAGAATATCCAATGAAATAATTTCTACGTTTATTCATTCAATAAAACATGTTTGTATGATCAAATCATGAACAAATCATCACCTTAGAGATCTATATAAACATAATGATTTGAGTACATGATATGATATGAGATGAAAAGTCAATCAAGAAAAGAGACACAAAGGAATGACATTCTTCAGTATGAAAAAAAGAAGATTGACAGAGATAATCACAGGTTACCGAGAAGATTTCAGAGAATAGTTTAAGAGGACAGAGTATACAGAAGTGGTTACTGAGTTGATTTATCAATTACCAAGGAATGCTATGAGCAAGGTAATTTTATATTGAGCACATAGAGTCTGCTATAACATTTCAGATGTGAAGTTGCAGATATTTTTTAAAGATTTTTGATTGAAATTTTAAGTTGTAATAGAAACCTTTAACAAGGTAAAAGACTAAAATAAAGTCTATAAATTGTAAAGCCTTTAACCAGGTATAAAATTTTGTAGAAGTGTTTGTAAAATGCTTTAGCAAGGTAGATCTAAAGATCTTTATACTCCTAACAGGATAAGCTATCAGGAATGGCTAAACATGTAGCTCTAACCGAGCAATCTTGATTACTGCAGTAGTGAAGTTGTGGGTTCCATCCCCACCGTAGTTTTTCTCTCTAACCAAGAGTTTTTACGTGACCAAAAATATTTGTGTGATGGAGTGATATTTTGCTGTATGTTATTTCTATGATTATGTTTTAGTATTACATACCTTTGAGATCAACAATACATAGTTTGTGTTTATCAATAAAATTGTTTTTCAAGAAAAGTTTTGAAGTACTGATTCACCCCTCCCCTCTCAGTACATTAGCCTTCCAAGTAAGACCTAACATAATTAAGCAATTTGATTTGTGAATTTGAAAGATCATAGCATATCATGAAGATTAGATCTAAAAATGGATTTGAAAAAAAATTATGCAACCCAAAAATCAAATTAAAATTAGGGTTTTTATGAATTAAACCTCTTAATTTATGTAATTTAATTAAAATAAGATCTATGTATAAAAATGTTTCCAAATCAGATCTTGACAATTATTGATCCAAATTTAGACAACCCAAAAATTCAATTTCAAATTAAAAATAAGGTTTTTTTTGTGAAACCTCTAAAATTTTAAAATTTAATTGGAAATTAAACCTGTAAATAAAAAAATTGAATTTGAAATTTGGAAACACCTAGATCTCAAATAGTTAATCCAAATTAAAACAACACATAAGCTCAATTTTAAATTTAAAAATTAAGGTTTTTTGTGAAATTAACCTCTAAATTTTCAAATTTAATTGGAAATAGATCTTGTAAATGAAAATTTGAATTTGAAATTTGAAAACCTCAAGATCTAAAATAATTAGTCCAAATTTATAACAACCCACAAGCTCAATTTTAAATTTAAAAATTAGGATTTTTTGTGAAATTAACCTCAATTGTTAAAATGAATTGAACTTGTAAAAGAAAATTTGAATTTGAAATGCACAAAGAACTTAGATCTGAGAACATAAATTAGAAATTAAGGTGTAAGGAGTTGGGTTCACCAAAATGTAATGGTGAAAAATTAAGGTTTCCTCCACAAGAAGGATTAAAACCACTAATTTTTGCTGAGGGACCTATTACATTGAAAAGAGGGTTGAATCCAATAGATTTAGTCGCAAACCAACAAGGATAAGGATTGAAAATACTGATTGGATTTGAGGTGTGAATTTTTTTACCCTCTTTTTTAAGTTGAATTACTGAAATTAGAGTAAAGTGCTAGAAATGAAGGTAAAAACATAAAAAGCAACAAGCTACAGTTGTCAGATTGAGACATGCACTTGGATCTGAGGAATATAAGAAGATTTAGACCTGATCCCTGAAAGAGCTCCTAGAATGTCGGGAGTATGGCGGAATTCACCCTAGTCCTCCAAACATTTCACACACCAAAGGGAGATTGATTCATCTCTGTAAATGATGCTGATTTTGAAGATCATAGCTCTGTACCTGTATCTTGCACATAGAAAGAAAGGGAAATAGGTTGGGAATAGGGGTTTGCCTAAGTCAAACCCTGATTGAGGAATCAAACTTTAATGAAATGTTTCAAATATTGAAATAAATAATGAAAGGATATACCTCAGATCTGCAATGACTAATAATGATGCTTTGCTCCTTGAATGTAATCACATATGCTGTATGAAATGGCATGAATATGACAAAACTCTAATCACACACACATACTTGCATATGAATGATGTTACGTTTCTCCATAATTGATGAATGAATAATACAACCTTGAAGGCCTCTAGAAATGCTTGTTGATGAATACTTCAATGCTTTAATTCTTGATGATTATAATTTTTCCCTTTTATCCTTGTATCATATCTATTCTCTCTCCAAATGAGAGGGGAAAGCCTCCTTATATACTTGCCTATCAAAAAACATGTTAATTTTTTGACATAGGCCGACATGGGTCTAGGTTTCCCGCTCAAATTTAAAAATGCCAAAGGGGTTCAAAGGGGGCCCCAAATAGGGAGGACCAAGGCATGACACCATGGTCCCAATGAGGACCAAGGTGCCATGCGCTAGTCCTACCTACCCCATTTTAGGGCTAGAACTAAGGGGCCATGTGGTGTATGAAGTGAAAATAAGGCCATATTTGCATGATGTAAGCATAATCTGGTCTTAATTAAGCATTGGTTGACAAACATTAAGGTTGTAAGGGAGTACAATTTAGGACGCTATAACTTTGTCATCCAAAGAGGTACTCTTAGAAGATGAATGGGGTTCTTAGATTTTACACCCTCCTTTGTAGGAGAATATAAAGTCTCCCTCATGGAGCCTAAGATTAAAAAGGATGATGATATGGTGGAACCTAATAAGCAATCAAATTTGTCTAAAAAAGTTAGTAATAATTTTGCGACTGCTTCAAATTCAAATACTTCTTCTACTTCATCTACTTATGACATTGAGTCATATGAGGCTCCACCATCCCTTTCTGATATGGCATCCCTCTATGGTCTGGGTTTTCACGTCCTATCTAAAAATAGATATAAAGACAATGGTTGTGGTGCAAATGAACAAGCGATCAAAGTTCCTATAGAAAACCATCTTTGTGAAACATCTTTTGGACTTGGGTATAACCCCTCAAAGCCTACTTAAGATTCTAGAAAACCATCTGTCAATGTGATTGTTATATTTTCTTCCAAATCTCTTCCTATAGTGCATCATCAATTAATTGATTTTTATTTTAATTCACCTTCCCTTGACACCATTCCTACTGATGATTCCTTACCTGAATTCTTAGGAATTTATAATAATCTTCCTCATTATCATCATAATAATGGATTTCCCTATTATTTAAATGCGAAAGAATACTTTGGGAAAGATGTAGAATTACACAATGATAATGAAGAGATGAATCATAAATTTCCTTATCTAGTTGATGCTCCTCAACAAAGTAGTCTTCTTGTGGGTAATACTATTGATGTTAAGATGGATCCTTACAATGAGGAAAAAAATATATGATTGGGAAGTGCTTAGAAGATGATGAATAAGATTATTATTTTTCTCTTTTATATGAATTTCCTAAAATATTTTCTTCGACTTATTAGACATTTCTAACATTGATCCTAATATTTTGACTCATAACATTATGTTAATTTCCAATGGTAAACCTGTTTAGAAAAAGATTACGAATATGAATCCCAAGATTGTTAGAAGTACGATTGTTGTTGTACCAAAAGATCGCCCTGTTAATGCCCAATACAACCACTAGAATTATATAATTAACAAGAGATGGTTAAGCTATATTATAAACCTGAGTGCTGCATTGGACAACAGAAGGAGACCAAGGCCCCACACCTTGCAAAAATCCCCCCTAGCGCAAGCAAGGGGGTTTGAACCCGTGACCTAGGATTTGATATCACTTGTTAGAAGTACCGTTTCCATTGCACCAAAAGATCAACCTGTTAATTCTCGATACAACTACTAGATTTATAAAATCCATAAGAGGTGATTAAGCCATGTCACACACTCAAGTGCTGCACTGCATAACACAAGGACACAAAAGGCGCATACCATGCAACAAAGATAGCGTTGCTTGTTAAAATGGAGATAGAAAAACTCTTGGAAATTAGCTTTATTCACCCTGTTGATTACTCTCCTTGGATTTCAAATATTGTTGTCATTGCTAAACCAGATAATAAGATTCTAATGTGCTTTGGTTTTTGAAATCTCAATAAGGCTTCCTTGAAAGATGATTTCCTTCTTCCAAACATTGATATGATAGTTTATTCCATTGTTGGCCATGCTTTATTTTCCTTTATGGATAAATTTTCCCAATACAATCAGATCTTTATTAATCCTCAAGATCAATACAAAACTGCTTTCTCAACTCCTTGGGGTACATTTTGTTGGGTTGTAATGCCTTTTATATTAAAGAATGCTTGTTAGACCTATCAACATGCTATGAATCTCATATTTCATGACTATATGCATAAAATATTAGAAGATTATGTTCATGAAATTCTAGGTAAGTCTATCTCTTGCCAAGAACATGCTTAGATCCTTCGCCAATTTTTTCCTTGACTCATTGCTATGTCCGAACCATCTAGTGGAGGTGAAGTGAGTATATAGTTTTGATATTGGTATTGGTAGGTGTGTTGTTGGTTGAGGATTTAGTAAGTGTTTTGGTGGTTTTGGTATTGTTGGCTATGGGTGTGATTGGTATTGTGAGCTTGACCTTAGTTTTGAGTATGAGGTTGACCATTTTATTGACTAGTATTGTTCGGTTGGTTGTTTCTTTGACCACCCATATTTAGAGTATTGACATTGGGTTGACCTTGGTCTTGTTGGGTATATGTTTGGGTAGTTTGGATAGTGATGATTGGCTTATGCAAGAGGGATGGGGGTGACTCAGGTATAGGAATGTCTCCCAATCCTTTTCCACTATCACTAGCATCACTACTATGTTCTTTTACTTGAGACACATCAAAATAAAAAAATGAAATTTGGTACCTTGTTGGGAAATCATTGGGAAATAAAAATACCAAACCAGTACTGAGAGGGGGGGGTGAATTAGTACAGACAAAAACACATTCCTAAAACCGGTTTGTCAGCAGACACTGTACTTTGGCAAACAAACAGTAACACCGGTCTTAAACAGAGTACAACTGGTAAAACCCAGAGTAACTGAGACAAGCATAAACCGGTTGACACTTATCTTTTCATACAATCTAATACTTCATTTCCATTTCACCCTAGTGCATGGACAGGTAATCTATCATCAAAATATATAAATAGCTAGATCAACATGATTTACCTTCAGACACAAATCACTTAAACCATCACATGAATAACACCACACATGACACACAGATTTTTCACGTGGAAAACCAACTGGGAAAAAACATGGTGGGGATGAATACCCACAAGCTATTTTTGAACTCTTTAGAAGTCTTCTCTGTTATTAGCCTTGTTTGGTTAAAGACTGATACAATAGATTATGTTAGGAACCGATCCTGTTAGCGATCACCCGGTTAAGGGATGGCTAGAATACCCGGTTAAGGGTTAAACCCTGTTAAAGGTTACCTTTTTAGAGGATATCAAGAACTCAATGGTTTTGAGTCACCCTGTCAAAGGATTTATAGTAAGCCAGTTAAAGCTACCCTATTAAGGGATTTCCCAATTGTTGAAGTGGTTAAAGATCAACAGGTATTACAATGATCTGGTAATAGCACTCAATGCAATTGCAGATCCGCGTTAGCTCCTCTTCACCTTCTGCACTTACACTCTACAGGTATCACTTCTCTCCTCTGGTCTAGCAAGAATCTTGTATCTCTTCACTTGGATACACACAAACAACTTTTGCCAACAACCAATGAAAAAAACACAACATCGACCTTATAGGAAATAGATAGGTTGCTAGCATAAACCCTAAACCCTAAACCTATTAGGTTAAGCAATTCAAACGGTTCAATCTTGACCATTGAGCACATTGCATTAAATGCATTAGACTTGAACCGATCTCAAGATGTTCTCCATCATTCATTTTCCACCGCTTTCATGGCGGCTGATAACCCATCACACGTTTTCACCATTTACAGACTTCGCACATTCCTGAGGTAGATAGGAACATTCTCCTTCATGCAAGATCCTTCACGCACACAAGGCTGACGTGGCAACATGATCTATTCTTTGTTACAATGCTAACTCATCACACAATGTCACCGGTTGAGTCACACAAGCTTGTAGCACTTCAACTGAAAATACTGAAGTTGAGACTACCAACCAGTAGTCATACAAAGCTTCCATGTATCGGTTCCCATAACCACATGCCGGTTCACCTTGAACAAACACACCGCTTCACTTTGGCACATATACCAGTTCACAATGTTATACTGGTTCTCACATATACCAGTTCTCTCTTCTTCAACATATTGACATCAATGACAACATACAATGTCATCATGTCCTCATACCGGTTCACATAATGCCAACAATCTCCCCCTTTGGCATTGATGGCAATATACAAAGATATCTCTCCGCTTCACATCTTCTCCCACAATTTTTGTGGATATCTTCTCTTCACTTCACTTCTTCTCCCCCTTTGACAACAATGCCAAAGTGGAGGCACAAGCTTCCCTATTCCATTATGGTACTCCCCCTGAGGAGTAGCATCCTTCATCACATCAATCCTGAATTTTTTTTTTTGACTATGCAATACCTAACTGATGTGGAGCATATACCTTTAGTTCACCTCCTGTAGGGGCAACACCCCTAATTCACCACTTAAGTACATAAATGTAGCCTTTGGGAGAGGCTTGGTGAATATGTCTGCTAACTGCTCCTTACTGGAAACATGTTCCAGTGCAATCTCTTTGATCTGAACCTTTTCCCTCAAGAAATGATACTTAAGCTCAAAGTGCTTGGTTCTAGAATGTAAAACTAGATTCTTGGAGATGTTAATTGCACTAGTATTGTCACAAAATATACTTACTGGTTTAGATATGGGAACTTTGAAGCCATTTAATACATGCTTCATCCAAATTGTTTGAGTGCAGTTCATGAAAGCTGCAACATACTCTGCTTCCGTTGTAGACTGAGAGATACAACTCTACTTCTTACTCATCCATGAAACCGGTCTACCACCAAGAAAGAATGCACCACCAGTTGTGCACTTCCAGTCGTCCACATTACCTGCCCAATCAACATCTGTGAATACTTTCAAGTTGAAATCCTTGCTATATGGATACCACAATCCATAATCAATAGTTCCCTTCAGATACCTAAGAATCCGCTTGACTGCAACCAAGTGGGATTCTCTTGGACTTTTCTAGAACCTTGCAGTAATGCCAACTGCATGTGCAATATCTGGTCTGCTATGCACTACATAATGCAGCTTACCAATCATTGATCGGTATTCCTTCTCATTAACCAATGCTAAGTCATCCTCTTTGGATAGTTTACAACTGGTCACCATTGATATACCAACCAGTTTGCTATCTTCCATGCCAAAGGTCTTCAACACCTCTTTGACATACTTGGACTGAGTGATAAAGATTTCATCTTTCATCTGCTGAATCTGCAGTCCAATGAAGAACTTAATCACTCCTATGAGTGACATCTCAAACTCTTTCTTCATCTCATCTGCAAACTCATGACTCATCCTGTCATCTCCACCAAAGATAATGTCATCAACAAATACCTCACAGATTAGGATCTGATCTCCTTCATATTTCAAGTAGATATTGCTATCTTTGCTGGTTCTCTCAAATCTAATCTTCACAAGATGGGAGTGCAGGCATTCATACCAAGCTCTAGGTGCCTGCTTTAGACCATATAAGGTTTTATGTAGCCTACACACCATGTCACTATCTTCAGATAGGGCAAACCCATCTAGTTGCTCTATATACACCTCCTCTTCAAGTACACTATTTAGGAATGCAGATTTTACATCCATTTGATATACTTTGAATCCTTTAAAAGCTGCATATACAAGAAGCATACAAACTCCTTCCAATCTGGCCACAGGAGCAAAGGTTTCTCCATAGTCTTCTCTTTATTCTTGGGCATATCCTTTACACACCAACCTAGATTTGTTTCTAATCACTGTGCCATCCTCATTCAGCTTATTTCTGAAAACCCATTTGGTACCTAAGACATTTTTACGCTCCGGTCTAGGTACCAAAGACCATGTACCATTTCTCTCTATCTGGTCAAGTTCCTCTTCCATTTCCTTGATCCAGTCTTCATCTTTATGTGCCTCTTTGAATGATTTAGGCTGAAATTCAGAGATCATACATGAGTTTTCTCTGACCTTTCTTCTTGTAAGGATTCCTGCATCCTTATCTCCTATGATCTGCTTAGGATCATGATTCAACTTGACATACTGAGGAATGGTCTTAACAAATTCCTCTTGCTTTTCTTCTTCATCCTCATCTCCATCAATATCAACATCTACATCTACTAGTGTAGGAACACTGTTACTGGTACTTGGTTGACTGGCAACCGGTTCATTTACCGCTTGCTCATTGCCGGTTTCCTCAGTTTTCTCAGAGGTTTCATCAACTCTCACATTGATGGTTTCCATAATTCTCTGAGTCCTATTATTGAAACACTTGAGAGCTTTGCTCTTGGTGGAATACCCTAGGAATATTCCCTCATCACATTTCGCATCAAATTTGCTTTGGTGTTTGCTCCTCTTGATGTAAAATTTGCTACCAAACACTCTAAAGTAGCTAACCACAGGTGTCTTACTGGTCCAATACTCATAAGGAGTTTTATCCTTACCTTTCTTAATGAGTACCTAGTTCATTGTGTAGACTGTAGTGCTCACTACTTCTCTCCAAAAGGTGTGAGCAACCTTTCCTTGAATCAGCATTGTTCTTGCTGCTTCAACCACAGTCCGATTATTCCTCTCTGCTAGGCCATTCTGCTATGGAGTCTGAGGGGCAGACAGTTGCCTCTTGATGCCATGTTCTTCACAGTACTTGTTGAATTCACTGAAAGTGAATTCCCCTCCTTGATTAGTTCTAAGGCACTTGATCCTTTTACCTCTTTCCTTCTCCACTAATGCTCTGAAAGCTTTGAACTTTCCAAAAGCTTCAGACTTATCTTTCAAGAATGCGACCCACATCATTCTTGAGCAGTCATAAGTGAGAATCATGAAGTACCTATCACCCTGCACACTCCTAGTTTTCATAGGACCACACAAATTAGTATGCACAAGATCAAGTAAATTGTCAACAATGAAAGGTTTACCTTTAAAGGTTGAGGAAGACATTTTCCCCAGTTGACACTCTCTGCACAAGGTATTTTCCGGTTTGCTCAGAACCGACAACCCTCTAACTGCCATGATCTTACTGGCCTTCACAATGTTATCAAAGTTTACATGGCAGAGTCTCCTATGCCATATCTAGTTGTCATCGAACTTGGCCATGAGACATGTACTGATATTTGCATTTAGCTAAAATAGGTCACCTTTGGTCTGCATGCCAGTGGCCACCAATTCACCATTATTTCCTTTGATTCTACACACTCCATTCTTGAATTCCAGAGTGAGACCACTATCATTCAGCTGGACAACACTTAGAAGGTTGTGTCTGAGACCATCAACCCAATACACATTGTCAGCACTACTCTTTCCATTCAGAGAGATGGACCCTCTGCCTTTGACCATACATGGTGCATCATTACCAAAGCGAACCACACCACCATCATACTCTTCCAAGGATAGAAACTTACTCCGGTCACCAATCATATGGTGAGAACAACCACTATCAATAATCCACTCATTGGAATTATCAAAGCGGGAGACAAGAGCCTTCTTGTCTGACACATCTTCCTTGACAACAACAAACACAATATCTTCATTTTCTTCATCTTCTGATTCCTCATCTATGACACCTTCATCAACTGCCACAAAATAGTTTCACCGGTTTCCTCCTTTGAATTTCTTGAACCTTTCTGGTTTGTCCTTGTTGTCACCATTATGACAGTTTATAGCAATATGTCCTATCCGGTTACAAGAAAAGCATTTCAAAGGGAGCTTACCTTTGTATTTATCGGTTCCTTTAGGAAGTTTCCTAGCAAGAAGAGCTTCAAATTCCATCAGAATCTCTTCATCATCCATTTCTCTACTCTGTCTTGGTTCACCACTGGTGCTTGCTTCTTTTCCTTTTCTGGATGGTACAATAGAAGCTTTAAAATTTGATCCAGTCTTTTGAACACTGCCATCAAAACTATTTAGCTCATAGGCTATAAACTTTGCAATGATGGAGTCTAGGGATACCTTAGTCTTGTCTATTGATCTCAACTCTTGAATAGCAACAACCCTTATTGCATAGAATGGTAATAAGGATCTCAGAACTTTGCTTACCACAGTGGGATCTTCCACTTTACCACCTGCACTCTTGATATCTCCGACAACAATTTTGATTCTTATTCCATACTATTGAATGGTCTCACCTTCAACCATCCGCATGTCTTCAAACTTGCCTCTAAGGCTTTCTTCCTTAGCTTGTTTTACATGCTTATCACCGCCATAGATATTTTCAAGAGTATCCCATACTTCTTTGGGATTTAATTTATCTTGGACATCAATAAACTCAATGTCAGATAAACTACTAATTAGGGCTTCCATGACTTGCCCATTCTCCTACATCTCTCTCTTTTGGTTAGTGGTGAGAGTACCGGTAGGGGCAACATAAGCATTCTCAACATAGCTCCAGTGTTGAGCACCCATGCTTCTGATGTATATCTTCATTATGTCTTTCCATATATTGAAATTATCTCTTTTGAACTTTGGACCTTCCCTCTTCATCATTAGACTGGGATCTTTTTCTCAAGCGGTTAAGATTATAACACAAAGAACCTGGAGGATGCTCTGATACCAATTGATAACTCAATGATGAACAGATAGTACCAAACTAGTACTGAGAAGGGGTGGTGAATCAGTACAGACAAAAACACATTCCTAAAACCGGTTTGTCAGCAGACACTGTGCTTTGATAGACAAACAGTAACACCAGTCTTAAATAGAGTACAACCGGTAAAACCCAGAGTAAATGAGACAAGCATAAACTAGTTGACACTTATCTTTTCATACAATATAATACTTCATTTCCATTTCACCCTACTGCATGAACAGGTAATCTATCATCAAAATATATAAACAACTAGATCAACATGATTTACCTTCAGACACAAATCACTTAAACCATCACATGAATAACACCACACATGACACACAAATTTTTCACGTGGAAACCCAACTGGAAAAAACCAGGGTGGGGATGAATACCCACAAGCTATTTTTGAGCTCTTTAGAAGTCCGCTCTGTTAGGATCCTTATCTAGTTAAAGACTGATACAATAGATTCTATTAGGAACCGATCCTGGTAGGGATCACCCGGTTAAGGGATGACTAGAATACCTGGTTAAGGGTTAAACCCTGTTAAAGGTTACCTTGTTAGAGGATTTCAAGAACTCAATGGTTTTGAGTGACCCTGTCAAAGGATTTACAGTAAGCCGGTTAAAACTACCCTGTCAAGGGATTTCCCAACTGTTGAAGTGGTTAGAGATCAACAGGTATTACAATGATCTGGTAACAACACTCAATGCCAATGCAGATCCGCTTTAGTTCCTCTTCACCTTCTGCACTTACACTCTACAGGTATCACTTCTCTCCTCTGGTATGGCAAGAATCTCGTATCTCTTCACTTGGATACACACACACAACTTTTTCCAACAACCAACGAAAGAAACACAACATCGACCTTATAGGAAACAGATAGGTCGGTAGCATAAACCCTAAACCCTAAACCTGTTAGGTTAAACAATTCAAACGGTTCAATCCTGACCATTGAGCACATTGTATTAAATACAATAGTCTTGAAATGATTTCAAGATGTTCTCCATCGTTCATTTTCCACCGCTTTCATGGTGGCTGATAACCCATCATGCATTTTCACCGTTTACAGACTTCACACATTCCCGAGGTAGATAGGAACAATCCCCTTCATGCAAGATCCTTCACGTGCACAAGGCTGACATGGCAACATGATCTGTTCTTCGTTACAATGCTAACTCATCACACAAAGTCACTGGTTGAGTCACACAGGCTTGAAGCACTTCAACCGGAAACCCTGAAGTTGAGACTACCAACCACTAGTCATACAAAGCTTCCATGTACCAGTTCCCATAACCACATGCTGGTTCACCTTGAACAAACACACCACTTCACTTTGGCACATATACTGGTTCTCACATATACTGGTTCTCTCTTATTCAACATATTGACATCAATGACAACATACAATGTCATCATGTCATCATACCAGTTCACATAATACCAACAATTTAGAGTATTGACATTGGGTTGACCTTGGTCTTGTTGGTTCTATGTTTGGGTAGTTTGGATAGTGATGATTGGCTTATGCAAGAGGGACAGGGGTGACTCAGGTATAGGAATGTCTCCAAATCCTTCTCCACTATCACTAGCATCACTACTATGTTCTTTTACTTGAGGCACACCAAAATAAAAAATGTAATTCGGCACCTTGTTGGGAAAGCATTGGGAAATAACAATGTCTATCTTGGTTTAGTACTGCATTGAGCATCTGATTGAAATAATGATCATTTATGTGGTCCTAGATTTCCTCTTGGGAGGGTTTTTCATTATCATCATCATTAAATGTAGGCACCTGATTCCTAATGGGTCCTTGATTAAAATAGTTATTGGGATCTTGGTGTGGGTCCATTTCTTGAGATACTTGAGTCCTTTGTCTAAGCTTTTGGGCCCAGTTTTGACCATACAAGAAGGATTTGACTAAGAAAATGATACAAAGGATGATGGTGACAAGAAAAAGATGATGACTAGGATTATGAGGAGGATGAAGAAAAATAAAAAGGTTGTCCTTAAGGTCCTATGGGTATACTCCAATAACAACAAGATCAGATTAAAGGACAATGGTGTATAGCCAAAAATTGATAATTTAAGAGAGATATGACTTGCATGGAGATGATCCAAGCGACGTTAATCCAACTCAAGGAACTAAAATGATCTCCTACTAAAATATGAGAAATCTAAGCAAAAGATCACCTATTGATATCAAGGTTGATGCATGATAGAAAGATAAAGATGATTTTGATTTTGAAGGGTTGATTTGACAAGGTTTGGATATGAACAAAAAGATGAAAAGTGGAGACTCTATGAAGGAATAAAAATTGGATTAAGGACTATGGTGGATTCATGTTGATTTCTCAAAACCTTGTGCACCTAAGATGAAATGAATGGAGGACTCAAAGTCTTTTGAATTTGGACAAGAACAAAAACACATAATCAATGGCAAAAAATGCAACAAAATATTGTAAAATGTAGCTTCATAAAGAAGAAAAGTAACATGTGACAAAAATGCAGGAAGACAACAAGTGTATAAAAATAATAACAAATATATTAGGTTTGAAATAATTCACCAAATTAGTAATTCACTACCTCAAAACTAAATCAAAGTTGTTGATTGGAGAATCTAGGACCTCTAAAATTCAAAATCTCAAGAACCCTAATTGAAAGTATTACTAAATGCAAGAAAGATTACCAAGGTGCCAATTTGATAAGACAAGAGTAAAACTAGTAATAGAAAAACTCAAGTGGACTTCGATAATGTCAAATATGAGGTTGAGGCTAACAAGTTATAGGTATGACTCACTATCTAAACTGATATCTTTTTTCAGTAAAAAATGTTTGAATATCCTATAGATGTGTAGGGGGAAACCTACAAAAAAACAGAAGAACCCTACAAAAATGCAAGAAGCCAGCTATAGAAATACATAAATATCTAGCAAAAACATAGGAAAAGCTGATAGATACATAGTGATAATTGACAAATACACAGGAAGATCTTGTAGAAACATAATGTGGTGTCTTAGAAACATAGGAGTGCTAAAAAATGTAGGTCTGGTGTCTATTTGTTTAAGGCTACCTAAAATATCGAAAGTGTGAGCAAATCTAAATTGTTTTGTGACCAATGTGGCAAGAAAACACATCTGTAAAGTAGGAAATTAGGAGCTTTAGCCAATTCTCCACGTGGGAAGGGAAAATTCACTAAGCTCAATTTTTACTTGAGGGGGACTTTACATTCAAAAGAGGGGTTGAATCTACTAGATTTAATCCTAAATGATGTAAGGACTGAATACTAAGTAGGTTGGTTGTGACTGGAATGCAATTGACCCTCTTTTGTAAGTTGACTAGTTGAATTAATATTAAGTGCTAGAAATGAAGACAAAGTATAAGAAAACAACGAGCTAGAGATTTAGGATTCAGTCATGCACCTAGATCTGAGATGTTTGAGATGATTCAGATCTGCTCTATGAAATCAAACAAAATTTGCAAGGACCATGTGTCTGGACATGGGTGCCCTCCTATCGGTCCTTCGAACTTTTCACGTGTCAAAAAGGGTTTTTCCATCTTTGTGAATAAAGATTAATTCCAAAAGTACACCTGTGCACCCGTTTCCTGCACACAGAAAGAAAGGAAAATGTGTTGGGAATAGGGGTTTTCCTTCAGGTTAAACCTTGGTTTTGGAATTAATCAAGTGGTTGAAATAATGTAAATGAAATGAATAAAAATAGAAATCCTCCTCTTTGAGGGGATGTTGAATTGACTGAAAATGAAATGCTTATACCTCGTGAAACCTTGCCTCCACATGGAATTAGGGTTTCATGAATTAGAATGTTGATCTCCTCTTCAATGCTTGAAATCTTGACTCTATTGCCACTCCAAAGCTTGAAAGAAGACTGAAAATGCTCAATTGCTCTTGAATGCTTGAATGCTTGATGACCCCTTGTGTGTGCATTAGATTATGGATCCTCAAATGAGAGGAGAAATCCCTCTTATATGCTTTCCAGTAGGATTAATTGACTGATTTTTTGACTTAAGCCAACATAGGGGGGATTTTCCCACTTCAATTTGAGATAGGTCCAGGGGAAGGCATCCAACATAGGTCCCCATTAAGGTGGACCAGGGTGCCATGCCTTGGTCCTACCCTATTTTGGGGTAGGATCAAGGTGGCTTTTGAGTGCATTGTTAAGTTGCAAGACACTTTTGATGTGCATGAGCATTATCAAGTCTTTGATCAGTCCGAGGGGAACAAACACTAAGGCAAAGACCCAAATGTAGTAAAACTTTGCAAGGGGTGCAATTTTAGGACATTAAAATTTAGCTCCCACTTTAGTGGGAGTATGAGATTACGTAAATACTGTCAATAAAGTATAAGGAATCTAGATTGAAAGACTTTCACCACATCAAGGAGACAAGATTCACCAAGCCCCCAGTGGAATTTAGGATCTTACAAATTCAATGATAAGGTAAAAGGAAAGATCATGATAGAGAAAGAGAGAACCATGACTGCAACTAGTAAGGTTCTCTTACTATGAGTCATGAAAAAAGGATACTAAAAATCACAAGGAAAAGTTTGCTAAGTAACTTTAAGTATCAAGAGAGAGAGTCATGAGCAGAGTGTATGCCCCCACATTAAAGTGATTATGTATGCCTTGTTAGGAGCAATTGCTTTAAGGTAGGATACACCCAAAGAAGACAAGCTGCACATTATCACAATAATTTTGCCCCCAAGAGAGGATAAATCAAAGGATAATGAACACAAAGCACAAAACATGAGGTAGTTTCACCTAACTTTGGAATCATTATTCTTTTTATGATAACTCATGTATATCAGGTATATATATACATATGTGCATAGATATGTCCTCATATCCCAGAGAAAGGAAACCACCATGGAAGAAGGGAACACATGTGTCTTTTGATTCAACATGGGATAAACCAAAAGAGATCTCAACACTTTGCATCATCCTCAAGTAGACAACACTAGGGAGAACAAATAGAAGAATAGGGGAAACAAATAGAATAATGTCACAAATAAGCAAGAGAGGAGAGAGAGAGAATCTGCGATGCTAATGAAGCTAATCAAGCATGCCATCCTCCCCCCGATCTTGCTGATCATTATTTTGGGAAGGTGGACAACATGCAAGAGGAGCCACATCAAGCATAGTAGATGGAGATATCGAAAGTTCCAAACAAGGACCATGCTCTAACGATGAGTCACTTTGTTCATTACTAGGAGCTAGATTTAATGCTTTTAAAATTTTTGTAGATAGATCATTGTCAACATCAGAAATTTTCATATTCATCATTAGAAATATTCGGATCAACATTTTCATCATTAAGGACATTCTCACCTATTTCTTCATCAAGATTAATAAGAATAGGAGCTCTAATAGGAATAGAACTTGAACGATCATTTGCCTTAAGCATTTTGCATCTTGGAGAACTAGGTTGGACATCTTGTTTAGGAGAAAATGGAATCATGTCAACTATTGGTGTTTTCGGAGAAGAAATGGTTTGGGAAGAAACTTCATGAGCTCTAGCATGATGTCTCCATTGGCATTCTCTCACAGAACGGTTTTGTCTAGTTTTGGCTGAAGGTTGAGAAGGTTTAGGTTCATCAGATATAGGCTTAGTCTCTTCTTTTAGGGAAGGATGAATGGGTTGAGGTATTTTAGGCTAGAAAATAGTAGAGGTCGGTCACTTCTCTATATAAGATGAAGGAGGAGGAACCACACCATATAAAGGAGGAATGGGAGGTGTAGGAAGGAGACCAGGTCCATTATGAGGAGGAGGGATAGGTCTAGCCTTAGGAGGAATAGATTAATGTTTAGGAGGAAGAGTTTTTCTACCTTTGGGAGGAATAAGACACTCATCCATAGGAGAAGGAATATATTCTTCTTTAGGAAGAAGAATATTTCTTTCCTTAGGAGAAAGGATGCTCTTCTCTTAGGAGAAGGAATAGGTGCCTCTTTGGGAAGAAGATTATCTCGTTCCTTAGGAGAAAGAATAATATTATCCTCAAGAAGGGGTATATGATCATCAAGAGGATTGACAAGTGTTGGATTTATAGGTTTATTCAATGATAAAATCATTTTATTTTTCCAAATTTGATATGATCTAAAGAGAGCATCACTTCTAGGTTGAAGAGGCTAAAATTGTTCGAACAAAAATAATCAAGACAAACATGTCCATGCCTTAGTGTAGTTTGAAATATGCTATGATAAATAGTTATGATTTTATCAATATGAGGAAATTTCAAACACTTGTGAATAGTAGAAGTGACCACTTTCATGGAAGAGAGCAAAGGATGTCCCAACTTCACACGAAATTGATCAGATGTAGGAATGATAGAAAATTGAACATCTAAGCATTTAGTGCCAACATCAATAGGAAGTGTTATAGAACCAATAGTAGGATGAGAAACCATCAAAAAATTTAACTATCACATCAATATCATTATATATCACTTGATGCAATTGCAAAGTATAGAGAAATTCTTCAGTTATCACATTAACCATGCAAGAAGGATCAATACGTACTCCTCTAGCAGATCGTATACCTTTGATTTTTGCACTTATGTATAATGGGCCATCGGGTGCCTTAATTGTATCACTAGGATCAAATGTTATGCACAAATACTTAGGAGGTTCTTGTTGATCTACAAGGTTCACCACGTTATTAGTTTCAAGGGCCACATCATTGGGAGAGAAAGCAAGATGATTAGTCTTAATCACATTAGTGGAATGGGATGGTAAAGGATCAATGGAAATTTAAAGGTTCTGATTAGGAGGAGCCACGGATTTTTTTCCTTTATCATTCACACCTACCACATATATATTATTATTATTAATAAATTCTTGAATCTTTCTTCTAAATGAAAATAACTTTTCAATATCATGATCAGGCTGACGATGATATTGACAAAAATATTTAGCATCAAAGTAAGGTTAATTTGTTTTAGATGGATCAATCGGTTTGATTCGGGGAAGTTTTAACACATTCCTTTGTATTAACTAAGACATAATTCTATAAAAAGATTCATTCAAAGGAGTAAAACACTTTTTCTCTTTTAAAGAATTTAGACAAAGGAGGCACACCTGTAGTGGTTGCTACTTGAGTGTTGTTGTTGATGTCATTGAATTTGATGAACCCTTTGTTTGGTTTGAACTTTGCAAATGGTTGTTGAGCACTATCACCCTTATCACTCGGAGCCATGGAGCAAAATGATTGTTCCAATTGAATCACAATCAATTGATAATTGTGAAGTACTGCACACAACTATGGAAACGAAGTAAACTCGATTAAGATAAGTTTATCCCTAATATATTTTTGTAAATCAATAATTAAAATATTTTGAATATCTTGATTAGGCACTAGAAAAGAAATTTGAGAATACAAATGCTTATATCTACCAATAAAATCAATAACTTTTTCTTTAACTCCTTGTTTACAATGCATCAAATCAATCAAAGTAGCTTTAGGACCATTGTTATTGTGAAATTATTGAATAAAAGCATTAGCCAGTTGTTGAAAAGAAGTAATAGAATAAGGAGGAAAAGAACAATACCATTGCAAAGTTCCATCCCTTAATGTTCTAGTAAACAATTTTTCTAACAACCTTTGATCATGAGCAAAGTCACTACACAAATTTTGGAATGTTTTGACATGAGTTAAGGGATCACCTTTTTCCATTATAAAGTTCCAATTGAGGGACTTCTAAATGTTTAAGAGGGAAGACTTTAACAATGTCATTGGATAATGGGCTTGCTACATCAAATGTGGGCACATTATACTTGGATTGATTCATAGAAGCTATTTTGTTGTTGTAAGGAAGACACTTTTTGGGCTAGACTATTTATTGTATCTTCGGTAGAAGGATTGAAATAGACATGTTGGACTAAGAGGGATGAGTAACATTGTTGAATGAAGGAAGGGATTGAGAAAAAGGAGGTGGAACACTATGATAAGTAGGTAATGGAGAATATTGGGTAACACATGGAAGACTCATAGGAGGAATGAAGGAATTGTGACTGAAGGAGTTGCCCCCTTGACTAAGATTTATAGGTGGTGAGTGTGATTGGGTAACAAGGGGAACACTCATGGTAGGAGAAATGAAAGAATATGTACTACCCCCATGACTAACATTTATAAGTAAAAAAAATTGTGTAGAGGTAGCCATGATGTTTGATGTGAAGGTAGAAACACTAGTCATAAGAGTTGTTAAAGTAATGGAATGCTTAACTTGACTAGGAGCTTGTGTATAACCTAGGTTTTCAGAGCAACTCTTTATAGGCATGATATTAGAATCAACAATATGAGAAATACCACACAAGATATCAACACCATGTTTATCACTTTGAATTGTTCTTTTTAATCCTTCAATCAATGGGAGAGCTTCACTTTTTGGGTATTCTTGACTCATCCATTGTTGAAGATTACCAAATTGATTGTCCATCTTTTCCAATTAATCAATATATATCCTCGTTAGTTATTCCTCCTCATTTTGAGAGTTATCAAGAGGATAAGAGAGAATATCTGTAGGATAGGAAGAAGCACCAATATCCTCATTGAAAAAGCTAGCCAAATTAGGCTCCATTTCCTCAGTAATTAAACCTTGGGCAACCTTAATTCTACAACTTCTTCTAACGAAGATACTATAAGTAGGACTGATAGTAGTAAAACTCGTGCACTAGAGAAAATAAATTGGAAACAATAATGCAATCTCCTCGGAATTTGAAATTTAAAATTAGGGCTTTGTTAAAATAACCTCTTAAATTAAATTTGAAATTATCCCCTAGAAGATAGAAATTTGAATTTAAAATTAGGGCTGAAAATGACCTTTCAATTTTAAAAGTTTGAAAGGAGGGAAAATCAAAATTAAAATTAGGGTTGTCCAAATCTAACCTCTTAATTCAAATTTTGAAATATTGAAGAAATCAATTTAATTCTAAAAATTAGGGTATATGTAGTTAACCATTGAATTTTAGAATTTAAATTAAAAATGGAAATGTTGAAATTTAGATTGTTTTCGACCTTAGGGTGACCTAAAATCAATAAAATTTCACAAATCTCTAAATTGTACGATAAAATATAGTCAAAATAGGCTTTCAAAATTTGAGTAGAAAAAGTCTGGACCAAGTTGGTAGTGACATGGTCTGATCAACTTTTTACTAAATTTTTGGGGACGCAAGATATTGTGATTTTAATGTGAATTCCAAAAGGATATGTGAATTGGAGATGTCGAGATATGCCAAAATAAGCCTTGAAGGTCGAAATAGGACACACTTAGGATGTTTGAGAAGATGATTAATTGAAATAACAACAAAAGGGCACATTTAAGGGCCAAATTTTATGATGTTTAGAAGAAAGACAAGAGGCTTTAGATTTAATTGAATCAATTAAATTCTTAAAAAAAAATTTGAAATTGCATAGGATTAATTCAATTTTAAAAATGAGGGTTTATTGCATAAACTGCTTAATTTTAAAAAATTAAATTTGAAAATTTGAATGTTGTAAGGAGGGGAAGTGAATTTTAAAATTGAAGCAAGGACATAAATCTGAAAATTAATTCAAGATCTACACAATCGATAAGTTCAATTTTAAAATTGAAAATTAGGGTTTTGTGATTTAACCACTTAATTTTAAAAAAATTGAAAAATGAATATGTAAATGAAAAATTGAATTGCAAAATTGAAGAGTTATTAGATTTGAAACAATAAATCCAATTTAGACAAATGACAAGCTCAACTTTGAATCTAAAAATTAGGGTTTTTGTGAATTCAACCTCTAAATTTTTAAAAATTGCAAGGAAATTAAACTTGTAAATGAAAATTTGAATTTTAAATTGCATGCAGTCAGGTCGGAAAACAAAAATCACAATTAAGCATGTAAGGAGTCGGGTTTACCAAAATGTAAAGTGGAAAATTGGGAGCTTTAACCAATTCTCCACGTGGGAAGGGAAAATTCACTAAGCTCAATTTTCACTTGAGGGGGACTTTACATTCAAAAGAGGGGTTGAATCTACTAAATCCAATCCTAAATGATGTAAGGATTGAATACTAAGTAGGTTGGTTGTGATTGGAATGCAATTGACCCTCTTTTGTAAGTTGACTAGTTGAAGTAATATTAAGTGCTGGAAATGAAGACAGAGTATGAGAAAACAACGAGCTATAGATTCGCTATTTAGTTCTGCACTTGGATCTGAGAAGTTTGAGAGGATTCAGAGTTGCTCCACAAAATTGAGCAAAAGTTGCAAGGAACATATGTCTGAACAGGGGCACCCTCATATCGGTCTTCCGAACTTTCTACATGTTGAAAAGGGTTTTTCTGTCTTTGCGAATAAAGCTTAATTCCAGAAGTAAAACTAAGCACCTATTTCCTACACAGAGAAAGAAGGGGAAATGTGTTGGTAATAGGGGTTCACCTTTAGGTCAAACCCTGATTTTGGAATTAACCAAGTGGTTGAAATAATGTAAATGAAATGACTGAAAATAGAAATCCTTCTCTTTGAGGGGATGCTGAATTGTCTGAGAATGAAATGCTTATGCCTCCTTTTGAAGTTTTTCTTGCCTCCACATGGAATTAGGGTTTCATGAATTAGAATATTGATATCCTCTTCAATGCTTTAAATCTTGACTCTATTGCTACTCCAAAGCATGAAGGAAGACTGAAAATGCTCTTGATTGCTTTTGAATGCTTGATCTCTTGAATGCTTGATGACCTCTTATGTGTATGCGTTAGATTGTGGATCCTAAAATGAGAGGATAAATCTCCCTCATATACTTGCCAATAGGATTAATTGATTGATTTATCGACTTAAGCGGACAATTGGGGGATATTCCTACTTCAATTTGAGATAGGTCCCCATTAAGGGGGACCAGGGCACCATGCCCTGGTCCTACCCTATTTTGGGGCATGATCAAGGTGGATTTTGAGTGTATTGTTAAGTTGCAAGGTGTTTTTGATGTGCATGAGCATATTTAGGTCTCCAATCAGGCTGAGGGGCGCAGACACTAAGGTGAAGACCCAAATGCGGTTGAAAATTGCAAGGGGTTCAATTTTAGGAGGTTACAACATGAAACAAGAGAATACACTTGTTTGTGGCTATTTTGGGACTCTCTACAACTCTAAAAATGGTAATAAAAAGAGGGGGCCCTAGAATGGTGCCTAAGGAAAATTGGCTAAACGGGTCTCACAACATATAAAGATAGTAATAAGCATGTAAAAACTAATATTGAAAAAGGTGTCACTTGACTAGGCCCCAACGATAAAATACCTATCCAAAATCCATAGCTAGATGTTCATTGGCATGGGCCTAGTAGCATAAGCTTAGCTAACAATTGGCTCACTTTTCCTCATACCTCAAAAGAGTTAAAGTAAACTTTATAACATGAGAGTTTCTATTTTACAATGGGAGGTACATGTGGAGTAACTTTAGGGTAAGATGCTCATCCCTTGCACCAATCAAGTGATGTCAATAGGGTATCCTCTAAGCACAAAAGGGTTTATAGTACAAGCTCCAAGAACACTTGCACTTGAACTTTTATACATGTAGAGACTTAGTATATGTCGATCAAGCTTTACATGATCAGATGTAAGCCCTCACAACTAAGTGTCTAGTGTCACCAAGTAACACTAGCAAACACACACCAAATATATGTTATATTTGGACTCAAGATTTTTCTTTTGTCCCTTTATATAGCTCACTAAAGTTACATGCTTGATGTGGAACCTTGAGGAGATGAAATCCCTAGGCAAGCCTCCTACTAAAAGAGAAAAATGGGTGTCGTTACATGTGAGGGAAGAGGATACACATGTTTAACAGTTCGGGTCTACTCATAGATGTGCAAGCACACCAAACACAAAAGAAGCTTGTTCATTCACCTTTAGTAAATGCAACGTGATCAAACATATGTAAACACACGATGCAAAAAAAATAAAAAGGAAGGAATTGAAGATGCACTTACAAATAATAATAATAATTATTTTTAATGCTTTTTGCATTTTTAGATGCTTAATAGATCAGGTGCACCACTTGTTAGTACCTAGGATTAGCCTAAAACAAACTAAATCTGAAAAATGCAAAATCTGGAATAGAGTAGAAATGCAAAAACAAAAGGCAAAAATGTAGGAAGATCTAACAAAAACTCATTAGAAACTAACAAAAATGCAACTAGAGTTGACAAAATTGCTGAAAGAATTTGCAAGCCTTGCAAGACTAAAACTTGCAAAATGTAGCCTAAACACACAAAAATGTAGTAGGATATGATAGAAATGCAACAATATTGAATAAAAATGTAGGAAAAAATAACATGCGAGAAAATTAAAATCCTGCAAACCTAGAAACTAACAAAGCAAAAGTGCAAAAAAACCTTGTCAAAAACACTATAAAAACACATAAAGGAGCTACAATAATGCAGGAATATAGATTTGAAACCCTAGAAACCTACAAACAAAAATGCAATAAGAACCAACAAAAATGCAACAAGGTTAAACAAAAATGTAGCAAAACAAAAATTGAAAATCAATAACCCATACATTTTTAAAACAAAAGCGTGAAAATATCCTACAAAAATATAGTAAAATCTAACAAAAACGTGACAATAACTTGCAAAAATACTGAAATAGAAAATTGCCATAAATTCAACTTGAAACATTTGAAAATGCTTCAAAACTCAATGAAATTGATTAGTATCAAGTGACTAAGGTCCCACCAAGTGTGCTAAAATGTGTATGCTTAATTTTGAATTTATTTGTAAATCCTAAAGATCCAACCACTAACCCTAGATCTACAAAATCGTACCAAAATGGAACTATAAATGCATGTAAATAACATGAAATAAACAAATTTATACCTTCACATGCAAGAGAGGCTTGTCTCCATTGTTCTCCTAGCCTCCATGATTTTGTATTAATGGTATTTGCTCTCAAATTTATATGCACTTGCAAAAAAGATCAAAGAGGAATGGATGGTGGTTGTGATGATGTAAGACTATGATTGTGATGATGTATGTTGTAGATAGATTTTGACAGAGTATAGGTATGATCAAGCTATGCATGATGCAGAATAAGAGAGAAAAACCTCTTTTATAGAGATCATCATTAAAAATGAAAGATTAAGATTAAGATGCTAAATTATGAATGACCAAGATCACATAGATGAAAGAGAATCAATAAGATTTGAGGGTAGGTAAAGATGAAGGGAGGAGATTAAGAGGTAGAAAGGTAAAAGATAAGGGCGAATATGATTAGGAGGTAAATTTGAAATGAAGGGACATGATTAAGAGGTGGGTTGACTATGGAGAAAGCACAAAAGTGTGTGAAGAGGAGATTGACACTTGTCACATGCCTATGAATTTAGATTATAATTCATGTGAACAAGTTGAAGGGCTAAGATAAAAAAATAAAAAAAAGGTAATGAATGAATGAATGAATGAATTATATATATATATATATATATATATATATATTTATATTATTACTATTATTATGTTTGATTAGATTGACCCAAGACCTTCCCCATCCTATGGAAGGCCAAGAGTCTCAACTTATAATTCCACTTTAGATGTCCTTATTGGGAATTGAACTTGGGTCTCCACAGTGAGAACCCAGTGTTTTAACTAGTTAAGTTCAACCCCTTGGACTAAATATTTATTTAAATTAGAAAGAAGAGGCTTAGTGAGAATAAATTATGTTAAAAATAATTAAATATATAATAAATATTTATTTAATTAGGTAAGATCATTTTTAGGTGTCTACAATGTTCATTATTATTCTTATAAAAGGTTATAACTTGTCTTTTGTGAATTTAAATGGGGAGGTTGTTTGGATGATATAAAATTAACATCAAGTAATTATTTTTCACTTGATTTAGGTACGATTAAAAATAAATTTAAGAAAAAAAAATTGATTTCTCTTTCATTTATAGAAGTAGAGTATATTTTAGTCACTTCATAGGTACATAAGCATGATGACATAAAAAATATCTTAGAGAAATTGGGAGAAATAAATTCATCCTACCATAATTTTTTTGTTATAAGTTGAGTGCAATTAAGTTAGCCAAGAATCTTTTTCATTATAGTAGGATAAATTATTTTGATTTGAAATATAGTTTCATTTTGAGATTTGGTTTAGAAGAAAGAAGTAGAATTGAGGTATATAAATTCTTAAGAATAAATTGCATATATATATTTACAATTAGTTGCAAAGATTCAAATTTTGACACCCCAAGACCATCTTGTGAGTCCACTTAGCATCATGGAAGAGTATGTTGATAAGTGATGCTTCATTGAATTGGAGTGTTATTTAAAAAAAAATCTCCTTTAAAAATAATTTGCATGAAAGACCTTTAATTTTAGCATTTTTTTTCCTAACACTACTAAAAATTACTTGAAAGGATAAATCTATTTTTATTTTTCTTCTTTGGAGGCTATAAATTTAATAAGAAAACCATTTCTCTTATTGTTTGAAAGCATTATGTAATAAGAGTGAAGACAATAAAAACCAACTTGATACTCAACAATTTTTCATAGCATTTAAAAGAGTACATTAAGATAATCTAAATTAGTCTAATAATTATATTTATTTAAATATTTAGTTTAATTGTATACATGCATTACTTTTTATTTATTTTTGATTGGTAAAAGGCTGAAGCCAAAAATTTTATTAATCATTAATAAAATTTACATCACTCCACTTGTGCGAGGGCCAGTAGGAAAGAGTGGAGGCGAGAAAACCTCTGGCCTTGCCCGGGACCATAGTCCAAAAAATTCTACAACTATTACATATAAGAACAAGATTTTGAAAATAGCACCCCGGGCTAAGGGTGATCAGGTGGGAAGATATTTTATTTCCCTTACAAGCCCCTTTTAATGTATTACAATTATCACTATTCTCCTTGTGCCCTGTCTTGAGTTTGAGCTTTGATTAAATGTTGTTTATAGGCCTTTTCAGCATACCTGTCTTCCTTTCTTTTGTTTAAGATGACCCTGCTCCCCTTGCATGATTAGTTTTCATACCACTTGCCAAGATTATTAGTAAAATTTAATTTCCTATTTCAAATACTATATTTTATATTCTGTTCTAGGATTATTCCTCAGCCCTTTATCCGATTGGAACTGCCATTCCAAGATTTAAACAGAGAATGTAAACAAAAAAATATAAATAGAGTGTTTCGATTTCATTTTTTAGTGTTTCTAAATCCTTAACCTTATTTATCTACAAGTGAAAAGTAGTAGATATGATATAATCATAAACATAGTTCATAGTTAATTCCCTTTTTGAACAATGCACATCCATAGTTTTGAATCACCTATTTACTTCCTTTTGTTTTTGCATCAGGATGCTATCCCTGATAATGGATGATATCCAGGATACAATAACAAAAGGGGATAAAGGGGATTCTACCATGCCTGTATCCAAGTCAAGCTAACTCACACAACCATGTAAAATTTATACAAAGAGGGCAATAGAAATAGATGAGTGTCATGGCAATATTTATATATAATTCTCACCCAGAATATTCTGCATGCATGCCACTTATTACCCGTAGTCTGTAGAATGTCAGATAATATTTCATATATAGATAGCACAACAACAAGTGACATACAAGTATATTTTAACAACTTGCAGGACTAATAGAAGTTGCAATTGATGCTCTTAGTTCATATAGGTCTACACATATAGGTGTCGAAGGCCTTCATTGTAGATTTTGTTAACAAATCCCTCCCTGATTATGTATCCACCTATATGAGTATATACCTATACATGAGTATATGCTTATATTCATATATATGAATATAAAAATAGTGTAAGAATATATCAGCCAATCCTCAATATATGTAGCAATATATGAACAGGAGTAACAATAGTAACTAAAATGAAAGGTCTAAGCTACTCTCATGAGGTGGATATGAGTAAAACCATAAAATTAACAATTAATTCATACTATTTAATTGTATTTAAACCAGCTATGTTTATCCTTAAAATATGGTGAGATTAATACTTCTTTCAAAGTCTGTATTGATCAT